>NC_138026.1:118344352-118402906 GCF_964106645.2 Podarcis pityusensis
ACTCCGCACCAGAGAAACACAGGGTGGCTGGAGAGAAAGACCGGCAGGCTGACTACTCTCCCGGTCCGGTGCTGCCCAGCCTCGGGAGATACCGGGAGGTTCAGAGCAGCGGCGCTGGTACCCCATGGACACCTACCCCTACGGCCTGCCCACCCCCCCAGAAATGTCCCCCTTGGATGTGATAGACCCTGAGCAGAGCTTCTTCTCCTCCGCCTGCTCCGAAGACCCTTGCCGCTCCAACCTGCTCGGGGGCCCCTACTCTCTGGAGTACACCGGTGGCTCCCTGCAGTGCGGCCGCCCTCTGGGCCACCTGCCCATCTCTCAAACCGCCCACCCTGCTTCTTCCCCTTGCTCAGCTCCCCCCTCATGCAACTACTACCCCCCTCCATCTTTCCACCCGGCTATGCAGCCCCACGGCCTCCAACCTCACCTGGGCCAGCTGTCACCGCCTCCTGAGCACCACCAGAACTTCGACAGCCTGGAACAACTGAGCCAAGCGGAGCTGTTGGAGGAGATGGACCGCAATGAGTTTGACCAGTACCTGAATGCCCCCCGGACACCCGGAGCCTGGTGGGTTGGTGGTCAATGGGCATGTCCAGGTGTCTCAGGCGCCGGGAGGCTCCCATTCCTCCGAGACCAGCCTCATTTCCGTCCTTGCCGACGCGACGGCCACTTACTACAACAGCTACAGCGTTTCTTAGGCCCATGGGGCGAGATCAGCTCCACAAGCTGACTGAGGACAGGCTTTGGGGTGTTTTGCCGGATGATAAAAACCTGTGTGCCAGCTTTGGCCTCGCTCTACCCTTTCTCCTCAGGGTTTCTCTCCCCCGTCTGATCTGAATTCGCCTTGGACGTTGCCTGCTAGGCTTAAGGACTCCTAACATCTTAACTTCAGAAAGGCCGTTTGAAAGTTTTAGTTTGAAAGGCCTTTTCGGTTCCACTTCAAAGGGCCGTGGGAACCTTTTGATGGCCAGATGCGTCTTAATCGGGAAGCATTCTTGTCCCTCCCACTGGATCGAAGGGTCTACTCTGATTTTTAGGGTGATTGGAGGGGCAGGGGAACCATGCGGACTCTTGCCACAATAGGGGCCTGAAATGCTTGGGGGTGCCCACGTTGGATTTGCAAACTGGAGTCGAAGGTGGAGAACTCAAAATTGGCCTCTATGTTGATCTGAGCAGTTTCCTTCCCACCCTTTAACTCTCGCCCAGGCAGCAGGGGAACAAAAATAAATCTGGAAAGTGAATCTGCTTGGCTGCTCCTCTTGCTTCTCTAAGACGGCAATCACCATAACCAAAGATGTTCTTGGGTGTAACGCCTTGGAACTAACTCCTAGGCCAACGGTGGGGAGACCTGTGTCCCTCCAGCTGTTGCTGGACACAAGCACCTTTGTCCCCTTCAGCATGGCTGGTGATCGGGGATGATGGGAACTGTATTCCGGCAGCATCTGGAGGGCCAAAGCTTTTCACCTCCCTGACCTAGGCGGCCCCTGTTAAACGGAGTGTGGTTTGTGCCTTGGTACCATCAGGCAAGGCTGGATCTACACCAGGGGTCAGCAAGGTTTATCTTGCCTGGGCCGGATCGGTCCCACGGAGATCCCTCCTTGGGCCAGATTGTGAGTGCGCGCACCTGTGATTTTTGGCGTGTGTTCGCCTGCAATTTTCGGCATCTGCCTCTTCGGAGATGTGATTTTTGGCACTGCGGAAGCGAGTCCCTGTGCCGTGTTGCGCTGATTTAGTGCCACACGCAAGCAGGCAGCTCCACAGGCTGCTTCTGGCCCATGGGCCTTAGGTTGCTGACCTCTGATCTACACCGACATGTTAAATGTCATTTCCCCCTACTGGAACAATCTTAGATATGTCATTCTAAAATGACACAGGGCATACTTGTCAATTAAAATGTTTTTCACCTCGGTCCCAGTCCCCCCGGTCAAATGTAAGTAATCCCCGACTGGTTACCGGTTACTACACTCCTCCGCTCCAGTTTCACATTTTAATTCTTCCTTCCTCTCTCTCTCCTTCAGTTCAGGGGAAACTGAACACCGCCCCTCGAATACTATTGGAACAGGGTGGGGTTGTCTGTTGGAGTTTGAATGGAGTAAAAAAATAATAAGTAAAACACAACATGGGGACATAGGAACAGTGTTTCACCGATAGAGCAGTAAAAAGCATTTAAAAATTAAGTGATAAGAAAGACAAGGCAATGATGTGTTATGAACGTAGAACGTCATGTGTCCCTCTGAGTCATCGAAACCATTCCTTAACGATCCCTTGACGTTAAAAACAATGAGTGTAGATCCGCTCCAGGTCTTCGTAACAGAGTAATGCAGGAGGTCTATGCTCAGATTTCTGTCCTTTCATTCCTTTTCGTGGGGCTGGTGTGGGATAGTTTCTCAGGTTGAAGCCAGAAATAGCCCGTCAGAAGGGTACCTGCCACCAACTACAAAACCTCTTTTTAAAAATGATGTTAGTAGGACGAATATTCACACTTTGGAACCGATTCGTCTCTCCTCCACTCCATAAAATCTGACCATCAGCATTGCAATAACTCCTTTGTAGATATGGACTTATTTGAAAGGCTGATTTTAGCACCTGTATTTTCAAACTGGGGAGCGTAGTTCATGTAGAAAGCAGTGAGGGGTTGGTTTGTTTGTTTTTAGGTAGGGCAAGATCCCTGAAAACGTAGCTGTTTCACCCCTGGGAGAAAGTGCATGCTTGAGTGATAAGTCATCAGGATTGCTGATCCCCAGAGCAATCACAGCAGCAGGAAGAGAAGGGATACTACAGGACTCCTCAATGATGGGTGCAGCATTTCTGGAAATAAAAAATAAAATGCAGTAATGCCACCAAGTCTCAACATGCGCCCTGCATCTTGGGAAACACAAAAATCCCTTAAGTGCGCCTTGTGAAAGGCAACCTTTGCATCATGTTTTTTTTTTTCCCAGAGCAAGGGTGAAGTTGGTTGACTTCCAGGGATGTCAGTCTTTTATGCACGCATCTCCAGAATGACTAAGCTGCACAGGGAGAATTTCACTTCTGACGCTTGGCGCAGGATCCTTCCCTGGCGAAAGGGTCCCACTCGGGTCTCCTCCAGAGCAAGAAAGCAGAGAGAGAGAGAGAGCTGCTGGTCCAGCCCATTTGGGCCAGCATTCTGTTCCCACGGTAGACAACATGATACCTGCAAGCAGATATTGAGCATAATACCACTTTCCTCACCTAGATGTTGTTGATGTTGTTTAGTTGTTTAGTCGTGTCCGACTCTTTGTGACCCCCTGGACCAGAGCACGCCAGGCCCTCTTGTCTTCCACTGCCTCCCACAGTTTGGTCAGACTCATGCTGGTAGCTTCGAGAACACTGTCCAACCATATTGTCCTCTGTCGTCCCCTTCTCCTTGTGCCCTCCATCTTCCCCAACATCAGGGTCTTTTTCAGGGAGTCTTCTCTTCTCCTGAGGTGGCCTAAGTATTGGAGCCTCAGCTTCAGGATCTGTCTTTCCAGTGAGCACTCAGGGCTGATTTCCTTCAGAATGGAGAGGTTTGATCTTCTTGCAGTCCATGGGACTCTTAAGAGTCTCCTCCAGCACCAGAATTCAAAAGCATCAATTCTTCACCTAGTTATTCTTTGACTCCAGTGCCTGGCATTCAAGGTTACACTGCCTCTGAACTTGGAGGTTCTGTTTAGATCATCAAGCCTTTGAGACGTCTGTCCTCAGTCAATCTGCCCTAAGCCCCTTCTCAGGTTCTTCGAGTCACTGGCAATGGTGGCAACTCAAGCAGTGAATGCTCAATGTTTTATGTGCCTCCTGCAAAGAAGCATTTTATTTTGTCCGCCAGGAGTCGACTGCTCATCAGCCTTGCTTGGTGACCCCCAGATCTCATCTGGGAGGAGGAGGAGAAGGAGGAAGCAAATTTCTCCCTCTAACCCCAGATTTCTTCTCACCATGCATACTTTCTATAAACCTCTGTTTACATTTCATCAACAGATAGTACCGAATTAGGGTATTTTCAAAGGGGACCAGTGCTTCAGAGCAGACCGTTTGCTAGGCAAGGTGAAGTTTGGATGCTCCCTGAGAGCCCTGACAGAAGTGACCTGGCGACCATCCAACTGTCTCCTCTAAGAAATCTTTCCCCCCCGAAACAGCTGCCCAATGATGGCAACAGAGAAAGTGGACACACCCAGAGAGAAAATCCCCTCTTTCGTAAGGCCAGAACTGATGGGCATCCAATGCAGTGAACGTTGGAAGGTTCAGGCCAGATAAAAGGAAGCATTTCTTCAAGGAATGCCATAGTTCACCTGTGGAACTCCCTGCCACACGAGGCAGCTGTGGCCACCAACTTGGGTGGCTTTGGAAGAGGATTAGACAAATTCCTGGAGGAAGAAGGGCTCTTGTGCCCAGGTCCTGCTTGCAAGTTTCCCACAGGCATCTGACTGGCCACTGCGGAGGAGACGGTCCACTGTTCTGACCCAGCCAGCTCTTCTAAGGTTCTTAATCGGCCTTCCCTAGAAGCTCCCAGTCTTCCAAGCCAGCTTGTTCCATCACTTAATGCAGGCTTCCTCAACCTCGGCCCTCCAGATGTTTTGAGACTACAATTCCCATCATCCCTGACCACTGGTCCTGCTAGCTAGGGATCATGGGAGTTGTAGGCCAAAAACATCTGGAGGGCCGAGGCTGAGGAAGCCTGACTTAATGGCTCTCTTGGCAGTGACGTTTTTGCCCAAACCTTTTAATCCAAATCAAAACAAAAAAACTCCTTCCAGTAGCACCTTAGAGACCAACTAAGTTTGTTCTTGGCATGAGCTTTTGTGTGCATGCACACTTCTTCAGCTACACTAAAACAGAAGTCACCCTTCTATATAGTGAAAGGGTGGGGAGGGGTATTACTCAGAAGGGTGGTGGGAATGGGTGATTGGCTGATAGGTGTGGTAAAACAGTTGACGACTGTTAATGACTGCAATTGGTCTTACAGGAAAAAGCAAGGGTTGAGATGGCCAAAAATAGCTTTATCATGTATAATGAGATAAGAATCCAAGGTCTCTATTCAGACCAGGTCTCTCCATGGTTTTAAGTTTGGTAATAAGTTGCAATTCAGCAGCTTCTCTTTCCAGTCTGTTTCTGAATTTCTTTTGTAATAAGACAGCTACTTTGAGATCTCGTATAGGGTTAGGGTTAGATCTTTCTCATCCCTTGCTTTTTCCTCACCCTTCTGAGTAATACCCCCCCAACCCTCCCACTATATATAAGGGTCTAGTGATTTTTGTTTCAGTGTATCTGAAGAAGTGTGCATGCACAAGAAAGCTCATACCAATAACAAACTTAGTTGGTCTCTAAGGTACTTGTTGTTGTTTAGTCGTTTAGTCGTGTCCGACTCTTTGTGGCCCCATGGGACCAGAGCACGCCAGGCACTCCTGTCTTCCAGTGTGGTGTAGTGGTTAAGAGCGGTAGTCTCCTAATCTGGGGAACCGGGTTCGCGTCTCCGCTCTTCCACATGCAGCTGCTGGGTGACCTTGGGCCAGTCACACTTCTTTGAAGTCTCTCAGCCCCACTCACCTCACAGAGTGTTTGTTGTGGGGGAGGAAGGGAAAGGAGAATGTTAGCCGCTTTGAGACTCCTGAAGGGGAGTGAAAGGCGGGATATCAAATCCAAACTCTTCTTCTTCTTCTTCCACTGCCTCCCACAGTTTGGTCAAACTCACGCTGGTAGCTTCAAGAACACTGTCCCACCATCTCGTCCTCTGTCGTCCCCTTCTCCTTGTGCCCTCCATCTTTCCCAACATCAGGGTCTTTTCCAGGGAGTCTTCTCATGAGGTGGCCAAAGTCTTGGAGCCTCAGGATCTGTCCTTCCAGTGAGCACTCAGGGCTGATTTCCTTCAGAATGGATAGGTTTGATCTTCTTGCAGTCCATGGGACTCTCAAGAGTCTCCTCCAGAATTCAAAAGCATCCATTCTTTGGCGATCAGCCTTCTTTATGGTCCAGCTCTCACGTCCATACATCACTACTGGGAAAGCCATAGCTTTAACTATACAGACCTTTGTTGGCAAGGTGATGTCTCTACTGGAAGGGATTTTTTAATTTTTGTTTCGACTATGGCAGACCAACACGACTACCTACCTGTAACGAGAACTTTTAATCCAAATGTAACTGGGGGGGGGGGGGCTTTTTCCGCCCCCCCCCAGCTCCTGTGCTTTGTGCCTCTGGAACATCTTTTTCAGTATGGAGAGGAGCTGTTGTCTCATCTCCTCCTGCGTCATTTGTTTTTGTCCTGGTCAGCATTCATTAAATTAGATGGTAGGGTGACAAGCAAACCACTCCCTGATCCGCCACTCTGGGCCATTTCCACACTTCATGAAACGGCTCTTTGTAGGCCCAGCGTGACAGATCAGGTCAGGGTGTGGCTTGTCATCCACAAGCACTCCTCCAGCTTCACGTTGCTTTGCACGACATGCCGTGCTCTCGGTGTGGCAAGAAAACCAGAGAGGTTTCCATGTCCCGGCCATCTGCAGCAGCCGTTGTGTTGCAAGTCGAACCATCCCATTCTTCTCTGAATCTAATCCAGGGTTTCTCAAACTTGGGTCTCCAGCTGATGTTGGGATACAACTGCCATCATCCCTAGCTAGCAGGATCTGTGGTCAGGGATGATGGAAATTGTAGTCCAAAAGCAACAGGAGGCCCAAGTTTGGAAAACCCTGCGAGGCTCCTCTTAGTTTCTTAAGGCTACAAACTGGTGCGTCTAGGAAAGGGGGATAAATTTGTGCTTGTTTTAATTTTAATGAGAAACTATCCCATTTGCTCTTCTTGAGCCAATATGCAAACCGAGACGTGTTTGTCCTTCGAAATGTGCAAGAGTTTGAATTTTGCAGTGCCACCCCTCAACCAAACAGTCTGTGCACTGTTGCATATATTAGGGAAAGTGCACCCAAAATGCGTATCTTAGCAAAAAAAAAACCCACCACATTTTATCGGGGGAAGCAGCTTGCCGAAATGTGTACGTTACTCAAAAACTGGATGCAAAAAATGTGTTCATTCAGAGGAATTGGCGCTGAAGTGCGGGTGAATTTTCATGAGGAATAATAATTTCAAAAATGCAAATTTCTGCCAGTGGAAAAACGAGAAAATGAAAAGATCCTTCCGGTCCTGCTTTGTATGTTTCATTTTGCGGTGCGCACGTGAGTTGCGCACTGAAAATGTGTGTCTTTTAAATTGGAACTTAAGGGGGGGAAACAGGAATTCTCTTTCCTTTGGCAGAGACGGCAGGCAAATTCTCACCCTGTCTCTCTAAGAGGGACATTTCCCATGTAAGCAGCTATGTTCTGGCAGCCTCTGTGGTCCAGCCTCTCCAAAGATTTTGCCATTTTGCAAGACAAGAAGTTGTTGTCCTTGTTTCTTCCCGCGATCCGGCGACTGCTCCCACACTGTTCCAACCCCACTGACGTGAGTGGGAATGCCATAGAGTAAATGATTTACGGCCCCGTCTTTAAAACTCACCGCCCAAGTTAAATGTGTGTTGAGGGTGCGGTTTCATGAGCAGACTAAAATTTGGGGGGCCTTGCAGAAATAGTGTGTCAGTTTTGCAGGCTGACGCTGCCAGTTGAAAAGTTCAGACGTTTCAGGTGTTTTGCGATTCATTTCAGAGGCTGGCTATTGGGATAGCATGTTCTCAGAGATGTGATTCATTCGTGTGCTCCAGGGCTGAGTCTTGGCTTTAACTAGATCCCCTGACTGTGTGAAATTAATTAATTTAACAGCCTGTTCTGCACACACACACACACACCCAAGTAATCTCCGTTTCACATCCAAACGTCTTCCTCATCGCTGGCACAAAGTCTCTGCAAAGCTTTGTTGGAAAGGATTCCACAACCTCACAATGCTCTGGTGTTTTTATCAAACTGTCACTGAAGGAAGATGCTTTTGATGTTTTAACTTGTCCCTTTCCCCGCATCAGTGTATCTCTGCCTGAAATGACATTGTACATATCTGCTTCACAGGATCTCCCCCTTGTCCACCATTTCTGGGACTTTCTTGTATTGGTGGAAATTGACTGGTTCCTGCTCCCTCCTTTGCTAATCAGTTATTTAATAGAGTTATTCTTATTGTAATGATTACTTAGCAGGTTTATATCATTCTTGTTTTTGTTTTTGTTTTTCTAATAATGTCCCTGAAGTGTGTGATTTAATATACAAATAATACTTCTATATATAAAAATATATATAAAAATAAATGAATTAAACACCACAATGTTTAAGCTAAAACATTCCTTTTAATTTTGCTTCCCTCTGTGATCTTAAGTGTGGACATTTTCCGTTGGCATAAAGTATTTAAGTTAAATAAATGCATTTTTATATGAAAATTGTCAATCTTTTCTGGAGAGCAGAAGGCTTGGGGAAGGTGGATTCTCGTTCCTTTATTTTTTCTGTTGTCACAGAGATAAAAGGCCGCACACTACATTTGAAACACTGTTACTGAAATTCTTCTATAAAATATTAATAGAAAACAAAATTTAAAAGAAGAAGAGAAATACATTTAAAGCGCTGTAATGCCACTTTAAACAGATGTGGCACCCCCTAAAAAAGTTCTGGGAGCTGTAGAGTAATAGATACTGAAATTTGTTAGGATCCCCCTCCCAGAGTTCCCTGAGGACAGGGATTGATTGACAAACGACTCAGGGAATTGTATCTCAGGCATGGGGTGGGGCTGAACAAGGGTTTCCTAGCAACTCTCAGTGCCTTTCACAAACTATAGCTCCCATAATTCTGTGGAGGAAGCCATGGCTGTTTAAAGCAGCGGTTCTCAAAGGGTGCGGCAGGAGAGGATGGCAAGTGTGGCAGGAAGATTCAAGGGCAATCAAAGAAACATTTAAACATAGAATTGTAGAGTTGGAAGGGACCGCTAGAGTCATCTAGTCCAACCCCCTGAAATGCAGGGATCTTTTGCCCAATGTGGGACTCAAACCCCCAACGCTAGTATTAAGAGTCTCAAGCTTCAGTGTAGTGTAGTAGTAGTTGCATGGCGAGTTCCCATCCTCCCCAGTGAAAATAAAGACACATGACACAATCATTTAAGGTTAATGGGCTAAATATGGCCACAACTTTATTGGTTACGGGTGATGAGCGGTATTGGCTTAGGCATTGGTCCTAACCGACTATATCCAACTCCAGCCTGTCTGCTTGAAGTCCGGGAAGGGTTAACCACCGGTAGGGGAGTCCTGCTGATGCACATCAACTAGGAAACCCCGGGGTCACCAAAAGGGGACGTGCCTTAGGCCCTCACCTCCATAGGCTTCGGACAGGGCCACGCCCCCCGGAATCCTGTAACGGAATACCCTTCAATATGTGGGGCAGGTGATGGCGTTTCCTCCCCTCTTCCATCTACAAAACAATACCAATACCAATGCCTAATTGCCAATACCAAGAAAGTTGTGAAGATTTGCTATGAGGTAGGTGAAAACCAAGTGGCTGGTGCCAATTTGCCAAGTGGAAAAATTCCTACCAGGCCCCTCAATGGCGACCAACCAAGGTCCATAGCAAGGTCAAGGAGCAAAAACCTTGTAGGGCAGGAGGGTGGGAAACAGGAACAGCTGGTAGGCGGGAAAAGAGGGAGATCTCCGGCCGCGCCTGCATTTAAATCAGGCGGGCCACTCCTCCAAGCCAGCTGATTGGTTGGCCAGGGGGTGACACGGCCAGGGATTCCCCCAATCATGTGGGGACTGGGCTCCAGCCACCGCGCGCATGGTGGGGTCATGACGTCAGCAATCTCATCTCCTCTGCAGGGCGGAAGTGCATAGTAATAATAATAATAATAAATTTTATTTATATCCCGCCCTCCCCAGCCAAAGCCGGGCTCAGAGAGGCTAACATCATACAAGTAAGACAATGCATAAAAACAAGCGATCAATAAATTAAGATACATCCCACAATTAATTCAAACAAATTAAAATTAAAGTTTAAACTGGACAAGTGGCAGTTTTCAGGTTAAAATTGAAGGCAGTTACCAACTGTATTATAAGCACCTGTGAGCGGGCTGGGAACCTCCTTCGTGCTTGTTCTTATACAAAGAGAAAATAAGTACAAGGAGTATAGCATCAAATTATTTTTTTGTTGTCTTTAGTTGTGTTCTGTGTTAGGGTTGCCATATTTCAGAAAGTGAAAAACCAGGACACCCCTGAATTGTTTAACTTTCCTTAAGGAAAACCCCCAAACTGTTGAGTTTTGTTTTGTTTTTTACAGACACTCCGGAAAGACACAACTTTTGATTTACTTGCTTAAGATGCAATTCAAAGCACCTTTGAAATCCCAGTAATGTCCAAGAAAATCTGGATTTTTATGATAGCCCTATTCTAAAGCAGGCACTGATGGAAGTTTCTTCTTTTCATTTTCCGATGTATTTCTTGCCCCGCCCCCCCCAACTGATGTGGCACAAGCAAATTTTTATTCCGAAAGTGTAGAAAAAAGTTTGAGAACCAAGTGATATCATTGTGTTTTAAATGGATGGTGTGGATGAGGCCTAAGTTCCTTACCTTTCAGATGCGTAAAGGTAAAGGGACCCCTGACCATTAGGTCCAGTCGTGGCCGACTCTGGGGTTGCAGCGCTAATCTCAGTTTATTGGCCGAGGCAGCCGGCGTACAGCTTCCGGGTCATGTGGCCAGCATGACTAAGCCGCTTCTGGCAAACCAGAGCAACGCACAGAAACGCCGTTTACCTTCCCGCTGGAGTGGTACCTATTTATCTACTTGCACTTTGACGTGCTTTTGAACTGCTAGGTGGGCAGGAGCAGGGACCGAGCAACGGGAGCTCACCCCGTCGCGGGGATTCGAACCGCCGGCCTTCTGATCAGCAAGTCCTAGGCTCTGTGGTTTAACCCACAGTGCCACCTGCGTCCCTTTCAGATGCATAGCTTCCCCCAAATAATCCAGGGAACTCAACTCCCCACCAGTGCCACAAAGCTACAATTCCCAGCACCCTTAACAAACTACACTTCGTCGCATGCTTTGGACGAAGCCATGCACTTCAAATGCGTTTTAAATGTATGCTGTGTGCATGACACACACATACAGTGGTACCTCAGGTTAAGAACTTAATTCGTTCCTAACCTGAAACTGTTCTTATCCTGAAGCACCACTTTAGCTAATGGGGCCTCCCACTGCCGCCGCGCCACCGGAACACAATTTCTGTTCTCATCCTCAAGCAAAGTTCTTAACCCAAGGTACTATTTCTGGGTTAGCGGAGTCTGTAACCTGAAGCGTATGTAACCTGAAGCGCCTGTAACCCAAGGTACCACTGTATTCACAAAACTTTAGCAAAGAGGGAGGATGTTCATGGGATTTTCTCTCTTTGGACGCATTAACACTGAATCACCTCAGCCTAGAGGGAAGTACCAGCATCAATTAACTTCAGCAAATTATAGATTCATAGAATTGCTGAGTTGGAAGGGAGCCTGCAACGGAGGAAGGAAGTCCTTCTGGTAGGACTGTTATATGTCCATGTTTTCCCAGACGTATACGGGATTGACCCGCTGGAGAGAGTGTCTGGGTGAAATTTCAGAAAATCTCAAGAAAATCTGGGGAAACCCAGAGGTACGGCAGCCTTACCATATTGGAAGTGTTGTGTTTTTGTTGAATTTCCTTAAAATAGCTGAATGAAAAAGTCCATTCCAATTATAATAATATAATAAAAATAATGTATTCTTTTTACCCCGCCCATCTGGCTGGGTTTCCCCAGCCACTCTGGGCGGCTTCCAACAAGGTATTAAAATACAGTGGTCTGTTAAACATTAAAAGCTTCCCTAAACAGGGCTGCCTTCAGATGTCTTCTAAAAATGTGGTAGTTGTTCTTCTCTTTGACAAATCTGGTGGGAGGGCTTTCCACAGGGCGGGTGCCACTACCGAGAAGGCCCCCTGCCTAGTTCCCTGTAACTTCTCGAAGTGAGGGAACCGCCAGAAGGCCCTCGGCGCTGGACCTCATTACTCTTTTAGAGATTTTTTTTTGGGGGGGGGGATCTCGACAACTGTCCCCCAAAAAGCTCAACAACAACATCAAATTATTTATAACCCGCCCCAGGCACTCTGGACGGCTCCCAATAGAATATTAAAAACCTGATAAAACATCAAACATTAAAAACTTCCCTAAACTGTCCCCTTGGAACTGGCAGAGAGCATTATTACTCTAGGTGCATTTTTCCACAACTTATTTTAATTGTTCAGTTCAACAGCACCCCCTCCCTCACATACACACAGCCAGGGAATACTGGAGAGCCATGATGGAGCAGGGTTGTGGAGGAGATCTTCCCGGAAAGTTTCCTTCACTGCTATTTACGCCCTCGGTTCTCCAGATGGAACAAAAGCGAAGTGCATGTTAAAAGCGATGGTCTGGTTTGCTTGTTTGTTTATTTCATAAAAGTCATATGCCACTTGGTTGTCATAAAAACCTCAAAGTGGGTTACGGAGAGAATAAAGCAAGTAAATAGTTAAAAACATTCCAGGGAAACAAAATCAGCAATGAAATAAAAACGGATTAAAACACACGCCAACATTCTACACATCTGAGTAGACCTATCTAAACAAAAATGTTTTTAGCAGGCACCAAAGAGCACACAGCTTGATATCAATAGGCGGGGAGTTCCAAAGTGTAGCCACTGCCGGACTAAAAAATGATTTCTTACAAACGTGGAACAGGTATTATGTGGGACTTGCAATAGTGCTGGTTCTGTGGTGATGGCAAGAGGTTATTACCGTACTTTCCCGTGTATAAGACTAGGGTTTTTTTACTCTGAAATACTGTTCAAAATCTGGGCTCGTCTTATACATGGATAGTATCTCCCCCCATTTTCTTAAATCGGAGTCCCCCAAAATATGGGGCGTCTTATACATGGGGGTGTCTTATAGACAGAAAAATACGGTATAGCCCCATTGAAATGCATTGGTAATGCCTCTCTTACTTCATCTGCCAGCCCTAGGAACTGCTGCGGAAGGAATCGCATTAAATATCGAGCAATTCTGAGAACATGGGAAACCTCAAGAATGCAATGCGGAGGCGGTTTGTCGATCTGCGTTCGTGTGTTGCTTTGAAGAGGGTTTATGCAACTGCTGGGCGGTACGATGCTATCTTCGTGATAAAGAAGCTATCAACATCTTTTGCCTCACCTGCAATCGAGGCACTTTGAATGAGCCTATTCTGCATCTTAGGTCTGGGTAGAGAAAACCAGCGGTTGCCAAATAGTTCATCCTCCCTGCCCCCCCCACGCCCCCCTGCTAAAAGGCACCCATCAATCAACAAGCCGTTGATAAACCTGGCGGGCTGATGATTGCGTCTCAACCTTTGCGAAGAGCAATCTAACCGCACCAACCCAATTAAGCCCAATCAAGTAATGATAACGTTACAGGTCATAAAAAAATGATGACATGTTTGGACATTGCTTCCAAAAGCATTCCATGTGCACATCAGAGCATCAGAAGAGACTGCAGGATCAGGCCAAGGGCCTGTCTTAGTGCAGCATCCTGTAGACCAGGCATTTCCAAACTTGGTCCTCCAGCTGTTTGGGGACTACAGTTCCCATCATTCCTGACCGCTGGTCCTGTTAGCTGGATGATGGGAGTTGTAGTCCCAAAACAGCTGGAGGGGCAAGTTTGGCCCTGCCTGGTGTAGACAATCAGATGCTTCAATGGGAACCATTCAGAAATGAGAGCATTGCCCTCACAGCTAAAAGCCATTTCTCCATACTAAAAAGCGGCAATTGCGTTCCATCGACCGCCCTTCTCCCCCCAATCTCAGGGAAAATCCATGCCATGGAACTGAGGTGGGTTAAACTGGCATTCCCTGGGGACTGGTAGCTGAAACCCTACTGCTCATTTCACAGCAGGGACAATGGTACCATCTCCCGGGAAGTTGTCCTAAATGGCCTCGGCCCAGTATACCTGAAGGAGCATCTCCATCCCCATCGTTCTGCCCAGACACTGAGGTCCAGCTCCGAGGGCCTTCTGGCAGTTCCCTCCCTGCGAGAAGCCAAGTTACAGGGAAGTAGGCAGAGGGCCTTCTCGGTGGTGGCGCCCGCCCTGTGGAACACCCTCCCATCAGATGTCAAGGAAATAAACAACTATCTGACTTTTAGAAGACATCTGAAGACAGCCATGTTTAGGGAAGGTTTGTTTTTTCCCCCAATGCAAAATTACAACAAAAATTACAAACACTGAATCCAAAATAAAACAGTGCAAACAAGGGGGGGGGGGGAAGCAAAACACAAGAGAAAAAAACAGACAAACAAAAAACAAAAGCACACTTCTACAAATAAAACCATATCATCATTCTAATCATTATGTACATATACACATATTGACTTCCTTCCTTTGTTCTAAGACCTCGAAATTTTTACTCTTTCTAAATTGTTGTGTCTAATGTAGATTACCTCTATCTTTATACTTTTTGCACCATTTTTCTCTTTCTTTAACCCTGCAAAGCTTCATTCGTTACATACCGATATGCTTACTCCAGGGGAGATTTTAATGTTTGATGTTTTATTGTATTTTTAATATTTTGTTGGAAGCCGCCCAGAGTGGCTGGGGAAACCCAGCCAGACGAGTGGGGTATAAATAATAAGTTGTTTGTTTGTTTATTGTTGTTGTTGTTGTCAATCTTTTTCTCAGCAGGGGACGTGGTGTATGTGTGTTATGTTAGCATGCAAGTCTGAGTTAAACTGCCGCTTTTATTTTGGAAAATAAAATCCAAAACCCTGTTAACAAAATAGCAAAACAACTTTTGGGTTCTCCAGAAAGAGTGGAGGATTGACAGGGCTCAATGATCAGCTTGTCTAGAAGTCATATGTTCCAAGGAGGGCTGGGAAGTTGCTGTCCGCAATGAGGCCTTCGTGATCCTAGCAAGACAGAAGAGAATAAGCTTTCTCCCTCTGGCACATTTTTGCAGCGGTCGCTCTGCTATGAAGCAATTAGAGGCAGCGCCTTCCAACAGTGAGAGCCACAAAGAGCGAGGGAGACAGGATTACCTGTCCAGTATGGTGTAGTGGTTAAGAGCGGTGGACTCGTAATCTGGTGAACCGGGTTTGAGTCTCCGCTCCTCCACATGCAGCTGCTGGGTGACCTTGGGCTAGTCACACTTCTCTGAAGTCTCTCAGCCCCACTCACCTCACAGAATGTTTGTTGTGGGGGAGGAAGGGAAAGGAGAATTTGCCGCTTTGAGACTCCTGAAGGGGAGTGAAAGGCGGGATATCAAATCCAAACTCTTCTTCTTCTTCTTCTTCTTCTTCTTCTTCTTCTTCTTCATGTGTATGGCATGACCCACCAGTTGGGCTGGAGAAGAAATTCAATTCAGTTCACACTGACAGTCAATCATACCCAATTTGCAATTTCCAAGACAACCCACAAACCAAAACACAGCCATCTTCTGAAATCCCCACTTCTCTGAATTTTGCAATGCAGTTCTCCAGCCAAGCAAAATTGCAGATAGTTGGGTAAAGTGTGCATGTTGTTGTTTAGTCATTTAGTCGTGTCCGCCTCTTCGTGACCCCATGGACCAGAGCACGCCAGGCACTCCTGTCTTCCACTGCCTCCCGCAGTTTGGTCAAACTCATGCTGGTAGCTTCAAGAACACTGTCCAACCAGCTCGTCCTCTGTCGTCCCCTTCTCCTTGTGCCCTCCGTCTTTCCCAACATCAGGGTCTTTTCCAGGGAGTCTTCTCTTCTCATGAGGTGGCCAAAGTACTGGAGCCTCAGCTTCAGGATCTGTCCTTCCAGTGAGCACTCAGGGCTGATTTCCTTCAGAATGGAGAGGTTTGATCTTCTTGCAGTCCATGGGACTCTCAAGAGCCTCCTCCAGCACCAGAATTCAAAAGCATCCATTCTGCGGCGATCAGCCTTCTTTATGGTCCAGCTCTCACTGCCATACATCACTACTGGGAAAACCATAGCTTTAACTATACGGACATTTGTGGGCAAGGTGATTTCTCTGCTTTTTAAGATGCTGTCTAGGTTTGTCATCGCTTTCCTCCCAAGAAGCAGGTGTCTTTTAATTTCATGACTGCTGTCATGTGCATATGTCAGTGCAAACAACATGCATACATGCATTAGGGATGATTGCTTTGCAAAAATGCAAAAGAAGAATTGCATGCAACAATGCATACATTTGAAACGCTCGTGAATTTTCACGATGACTTTTTAAAAAGACAGTCACAAGTTCAGTAGTACCCTCTGGGTTACTACTTGCAGAAGCTCATTTGAATTGTCAGGGGCTGCACCAAGATCCCTGAAGCTAGAGGAGTGGAAAGTCTATTTTACTTTTAAAAAAATAAAAAATTACCCATAATTCAGGTCCATCTGCAGCAGATATGATTGCCGTGCAGACTGCTGTGTTAGTAATCATGAGGCATCATTACATCACCCTTCCCGGATAGCCGCTGGAACATGGCCCGTGTGTGTGAGTCCATCCCTGGAAGATCATTTCCTTGAATCTTGAGAATCGGGTAGCGATTTCCACCCTCCCCCCCCATACCCTTGATTGCCAGCCCCAGAATTTCGGGAGTTAAAACCCTTGTCAGCCAAGAAAGGAAAAGTTGTGGATCAGGACTCTGCAAAATACCTGCTCATAAGAGGAGCAGCTTAGTTCTGATTTTAGAGTAGGCCGCAAATCGTGTTGCGTTCCTGCAAATCGTGTTTTCTGCTGCTCCAGAGAGTGGGGTGTGAACCAATGGATTCAAATTGTAAGAAAAGGAGTTTCCAGCTAAATCTCAGAAAGGACTTTCTCTTGGTAAAAGCTGCTTGACAGTGGAGCGGATTCTCTCACTGGACTCTCCTCCTTTCCTTGGCGGTTTTAAAGCAGAGGCCGTGGGCGCTTTAGCTGAGATTCCACAATACACAAACCGCAACAGGCTGAAGGATAACAACTGTGGAAATTTTACTGGTTATTTCCTATCGTAAAGGTCTAGCCCAATACGTGCAACATATACAGTTCATATGTACGGTGTATAACTTATGAGGCTAATTCCAATATAAATTTATTTCTTCTTTTCTTATCTTTTCTTACTGCTTCTTCTTGTAAGTTCCTGTGTAACACAATCCTTAGGTTACTTACAAGAAGTAACTTACAGGAAATAACCAGTAAAATTTTCACAGTTACAGTGGTACCTCGGGTTAAGTACTTAATTCGTTCCGGAAGTCCACTCTTAACCTGAAACTGTTCTTAATGCCACTGCGTCACTGGAGCATGATTTCTGTTCTCATCCTGAAGCAAAGTTCTTAACCTGAGGTACTATTTCTGGGTTAGCAGAGTCTGTAACCTGAAGCGTATGTAACCTGAAGCGTATGTAACCTGAAGCGTATGTAACCCGAGGTACTACCGCTTTATCATTCAGCCTGTTGCACTCTTTGTATTGTGACAACTGTATATGCATAGCAAGGTATGGAACTTGTTTTAGCTGAGATTCCTGCATTACAGGGGGTCGAACCAAATAATAATAATATAATATTAATAAATTTTATTTATACTCCGCCCTCCCTGGCCAGAGACGGGCTCAGGGTGGCTAACACCAGTAAAATTACAGTAAAAACATAGGGGGGGGGGAGCCAATTTAAAATACAGGTTAAAATGCAATTTAAAATGCAGCCTCATTTTAAAGTAGCCGATAAATCAAGACCATAAGGGGAGGGAAACATAAGGGTCAGACTGAGTCCAAACCACAGGCCAGGAAGAACAGCTCTGTCTTGCAGGCCCTGCGGAAAGATGTCCTAGTCTCTTGTGACAGAGCATTCCACCAAGTCGGGGCCAGTACTGAAAAGGCCCTGGCCCTAGTTGAGACCAATCTAACCTCCTTGCAACATGGGACCTCCAAAATGTTGTCATTTGTGGACCTTAAGGTAAAGGCACCCCTGACCATTAGGTCCAGTCGTGACCGACTCTGGGGTTGTGGCGCTCATCTCGCTTTATTGGCTGAGGTAGCCGGCGTACAGCTTCCGGGTCATGTGGCCAGCATGACTAAGCCGCTTCTGGCGAACCAGAGCAGCGCACGGAAACTCCGTTTACCTTCCCGCCAGAGTGGTACCTATTTTTCTACTTGCACTTTGATGTGTTTTCGAACCGCTAGGTTGGCAGGAGCAGGGACCGAGCAACAGGAGCTCACCCCGTCACGGGGATTCGAACCGCCAACCTTCTGATCAGCAAGTCCTAGGCTCTGTGGAATAACCCACAGCACCACCCGCGTCCTGAAGGTCCTATAATTCCATGAAAGAGGTCAATCTTTATCATAGGCCTCTCAAAGCTGTGTTTGCGGCCACCTCTGGGACAAGTCCACTAGGCGAGACATTAGCCGTACAGATCCTCCTGCTTTCCCAAGTCAGAAAACTTTCTCCTGCTCTAATCTGTTAGGGAAGGCAATATATTTTCCCCGCCCCGAGCTGCAGAGGCAAGGCTCCTGCTGTGCAAAAGGAGAAGGAATCAAGGCACGACACTCGTGTTTTCCTGCCAGATCTTGCCACTGAAGGTGGCTTGGGCTGCCGAGGCGAAGGAGCGGATGTATCCAGAGCTGTTTCCTGCCTGATAACAGAAGCCGGCCCCTCAAGCCGGATGTTATGAGCCCTGGTGCTGCCTTCATGTTTAAGCAAAGGGCCGAGGAGGAGAAATCACAGCTTGTTTATTCTTCGAGAAAAATAGCTGCCCCCTCTTTCTCTCTCTCTCTTTCTTCCTCCTCATGAACACACGTAGAGGGGCTGCCTTGAAGCCATGGGGAAATAAATGGTTCCGTTTGGATTTCTCTCAGTTCCTCGTTTTGCCCTGATCTTAGATTCTGCACTACTTTGCAAACTGGGTTTTTTAAAAAAGTGCCCGTGAAAATCCACCAGCCTTTTAGCATGAATGTCTCTCCCAATAACACACATTTTTGTACCAACGTCCTTACACAGATTTTGGAGAAAGCTCTCCTCTTTGTCCTGATTTTTGATGCTTGAGGTGCAATGCTGTTAGAATCCACCTCATTTGCATGGTTATAAATTGTTTTTAATTTTGTTTTTAATGCTGTAACCTGCTTTGGGACCTTAGGGTGAAGGGGAGGTAATAAATACAGCCAGACCTCTCCTTATGTCCGCCTCCGCTTCTGTCCATTTTGCCCAACGTCCACGGCAAACCCAGAAGTAACCAGCAGTTTTGCCACTGGTCGTGCATGCGCAGGAGCGGCGATCACCGTTCACGCATGCGCATGACCGGCGGTTGCTGCCAGCGCCTGCCCACAACGGCACCTCTCCCAACAATCCATTTCAACCTCTGGACGGACCTCCGGAATGGATTATGGTCGCAGGTAGAGGTTCCACTGTAAATAGGTAAAGGTAAAGGACCCCTGGACAGTTAAGTCCAGTTAAAAGTGACTATAGGGTTGTGGCAGGATGCGGGTGGCGCTGTGGGTTAAACCACAGAGCCTAGGACTTGCCGATCAGAAGGTCAGCGGTTCGAAGCCCCACAACGGGGTGAGCTCCCATTGCTCGGTCCCTGCTCCTGCCAACCTAGCAGTTTGAAAGCACATCAAAGTGCAAGTAGATAAATAGGTACCACTCCGGTGGGAAGGTGAACGGCGTTTCCATGAGCTGCTCTGGTTCGCCAGAAGTGGCTTAGTCATGCTGGCCACATGACCCGGAAGCTGTACGCCAATAAAGCGAGATGAGCCGAACCCCAGAGTCGGCCATGACTGGACCTAACGGTCAGGGGTCCCTTTACCCTTTACCTTTATAGGGTTGTGGCGCTCATCTTGCTTTCAGCCCAAGGGAGCCGGCGTTTGTCCACAGACAGCTCTCCGGGTCATGTGGCCAGCAGGACTAAACCGCTTCTGGCGCACAGAGGACTGTGACAAGTGCCAGAGCGCACGTAAAACGCCATTTACCTTCCCGCAGCAGCGGTACCTTTTTATCTACTTGCACTTTGACGTGCTTTCGAACTGCTAGGTTGGCAGGAGCAGGGACCGAGCAACAGGAGCTCACCCCATCGCGGGGATTTGAACCGCCAACCTTTCAATCAGCAAGCCCGAGGCTCAGTGGTTTAGACCACAGCACCACCCCTGCCCCTTAATAAATAAATAAATAAAAATAATGTGCCCCCCCTTTTTTGCAAAGCAATTTTTATAATCCCCAGTGGAGATTTGAACCCTGGTCTGCAAAGTCTCAGTCTGACACTATAACCACAACACCACACTGTCTCTGCTAACCATGATACTATACTGCAAGTTATCACAGCATCCTGTTCTTACAAGACACATAACTTGCAACTTGAGCACGCTTCAAATGAGCGATTTCAACTTTATGTGATTGAAGGTTGGCCAGTTGAATTTTTAAATATATATATATATAAATTTATATACCTCTCTATACCTGTAGATCTCGGGGCAGTTCACAACACACACAAAATACAAGATATAAAAAAAAAAACCACACACCACAAAATACATAATAAAAATAAGATTTGGATAACGTTTAAAACTGCATCGGATGTCCATCTGCCAAAGGCCTGGTCAAATAGGAACATTTTTGCCTGGTACCTAAGGATGTTTAGGGACACGGGTGGCGCTGTGGGTTAAACCACAGAGGCTAGGACTTGCCGATCAGAAGGTCAGCGGTTCGAATCCCCGCGACGGGGTGAGCTCCCGTTGCTCGGTCCCTGCTCCTGCCAACCTAGCAGTTCGAAAGCACAAAGTGCAAGTAGATAAATAGGTACCGCTCCGGCGGGAAGGTAAACGGCGTTTCCATGCGCTGCTCTGGTTCGCCAGAAGCGGCTTAGTCATGCTGGCCACATGACCCGGAAGCTGTATGCCAGCTCCCTCGCCCAGTAAAGCGAGATGAGCGCCGCAACCCCAGAGTCGGTCACGACTGGATCTAATGGTCAGGGATCCCTTTACCTTTACTTTAAGGGTGTTTAATGAAGGTGCCAGGTGAACCTCTCTGGGGAGAGTGTTTCACAAATGGAGAGCCACCACAGAAAAGGCCCCGTTCTCTTGTTGCTGCCCTCTAGCCCTCTCATTGAGGAGACACATGAAGAAGGGCCTCAGAGGATGACCACAGGGACTGGGAAGTGGCGGTCCTTGAGGTATTGCGGTCCTGAGCCATTTAAGGCTTTATAGGTCAAAACCAGTACTTTGAATTGGGTATGGAAACTAATTGGTAGCCAGTGTAGTCGGACCAGGATCGGTGCAATATGCTCAGACCATCTTGCCTTGGTGAGCAATCTGGTTGCTGAATTCTGCACCAGCCAAAGTTCCTGAGCTGTCTTCAAGGCAGCCCCATGTATCACGCATTGCAGTAATCTAACCTTGAAGCCTAGACAACAGTAGTTAGGCAGTCCCTGTCCAAATAGGGGCATAGCTGGGCCACCAGCCGAAGCTGATGGAAGGCGCTCTGGGCCACTGAGGCCACCTGAGTCTCAAGTGAGAGCAAAAGATCCAGGAGCGCCCCCAAGCTATGAACCTGCTCTGTCAGAGGGAGAGTAACCTCACCAACACCCTAGAGGTCCCGGGCCCTAAGGAAGTCAGATTAGCCTCAATCAGGGCCAGGGCCTTTTCAACACTGGCTCTGGCCTGGTGGAATGCTCTGTCTCATGAGACCAGGGCCCTGCAGGATCTGATTTCTTTCCGCAGGGCCTGTAAGACAGAGATGTTCTGCCTGGCCTTTGGCTTGGAATCAGCCTGATCTCCCCCCCCCCCCTTTCCTTTCTCCTTCTGTGATGGAACTCCTATTTGGGGACTTCCCTGGCTTTTTTCTGGCCCACGTAGGACCAGTCTGGATAGTTGGCCTTGGTGAAGATTTGACATTTTCATCCCCAAAATGTTTGAGTTTCTACTGAAATGAGGCTGCATTTTAATGTTGCATTTTAATCTTGTTTTTAAGTTGTATTTCAATCAATTGTTTTTATACCTGGTGTTAGCCGCCCTGAGCCTGGTCTTGGCTGGGGAGGGCGGGGTATAAATAAAATTTCTTCTTCTTATTATTACCCTCCGAAGCAGCAGAAAACGACAGGATCTTCCACGGGACAGCCCATCTTTGAAGATGGCTATCATATCATATCACACCCTGAAGTCTAAGGGCCAATTCCCTGGGGAATAATGTCTCTTCCTGGAAGTTCTTCATGCCGTAATTAACAAGGCTGGCTAAATCACAAAGGTTGCTCCTCAATTACCTTCATTAACTGCGGCATCACTGTTTGAACACAGCCTGGAAAAGAGAAGACTCAAGGGAGATAGGATAGCCATCTTCAAATTCCTCAAGGGCTGTCACATGGAAGATGGAGCAAGCTTGTTTTCTCCCACTCTGGAGGGTTGGACTCGAACCCATGGCTCCAAGTTACAAGTAGTGAGATTCCGACTAAACATACGCAGAAACTTTCTGACAGCAAGAGCTGTTTGACAGTGGAACTGACTCCCTTGGGAGGTTGTGGACTCTCCTTCTGTGGAGGTTTTTAAGCAGAGGTTGGGTGGCCATCTGTCAGGGATGCTTTAGCTGAGATTCCTGCCTTGCAGGGGGTTGGACTAGATGACCCTCGGGTCCCTTCCAACTCTTAAGATTCTATGAACATATCCCCATTCAACTGATGTTTCTTTCATCTTAGATATTTCCATCGTATTAGTTCCTCTCCCCACCCCTCAACCACAGACCTTTCCCTCTTATTTCCAGTAAGTTCTGGGTCTTGGGGACCCTGTCATGGTGATCACATCCCTCCCTATGAGCTCTGGGGAGAGTGGGGGTGTTATTTCCTAACCTTGGATCCTAGAACAATAGACAAGTAGGATCCTAGAATGCAACACTTGTTTGGCTCGCAGGAAAAGACCAATCAGGCTCCAGAAGGAAGTGAATCAGCCTATTAGGCTGGTAGGACCGTAGAATGCGACAACGGATTGGCCTGCAGGAAAAGACCAGTCAGGCTCCAGGAGGGAAGCAGAATCAGCCAATCAGACGGGACTCATTGTGTAAATAATGTATATAAAAGTCTGAGGTTTGGGGGGCAATTCAGTCACTGTTTTACACGCTGCAATAAAGAGCATGAAATCACTACAGGACTCCGAGTATATTTCAAGGACATTAGTCGTCTTGCCGTGGTCTCAGGAAGGAAATTGCCCAATCTGCTTGGATTCAGGGCACCAGCCCCAAACGATGTCTGATCTTCCCCTGAAACCCCATGGAAGGCGAGAGCAAGACTCCCAAAAATATGGCTCAGAAGTCGAAAGCGATGGATAGGGTGTTTGGGAAGGGTGGGATCTCCAAGGCTGACTTACCTTCCTGTTTGATTTGTTTACGAAATGGCAGAAGCGAGAGGTTCCTAAAGAGGAAGACCTGAGCGGAATGAGAGGTTAAATGCCACTGGATTTGCTTAAAATATCTGGATTTGTTTTACGTGCTTTTAAATAGTGTGTGTATGTGTGTGTGATATTTACTCCCTACTACAACATAGTGTGCCAACTCGCTTACTTAGATTTCCAAACATTCTCCCTGAATGCTGAAGACTGGATAATAAAAATGCATTGAAATAACCAGACTGATTCAGTTTACGTTGATTACACCCCCTCCAACATTTCTCTGATGAAAATAGGGAGTCCTTTTCCATACCCTCCAACATTTCTCCGATGAAAATAGGGAAGTCCTTTTCCAACGTTTCTCCAATGAAAATAGGAGCGTCCTTTTCCATACCCTCCAACATGTCTCCAATGAAAATAGGGACGTCCCATTCCATACCCTCCAACACTTCTCCGACGAAATCAGGGACGTCCGAAGGAAAAGCAGGGCATTCTGGGATTAAATCAGAAACCGGGATGGCTTCAGTAATAGAGACATTTGGAGGGTCTGTGGTCAGTATGTGTGCAATTGGGATTCTGTGCCCATTATCACCCACAGATGTGGTCTATCCCTTTGGATGGGATGTGTCACATTTTGACAAATACCCAGCCATGCTCTGTGTGCCGCCAGAAGCCGGATCGGGACCAAAGACTGTGAACTAGCAAACAGGGCTACGCCGGCTTAAGCAGACTGTTTTCAGGATTGCCTGCCAGGGGGAACTCAGAGGGCTATTTAAAACAATGCCCCCCCCCCCAAAAAAAACCCACACTCCAGCTTGAGTTGAAAGAAATATTAAATGTTTTAGTTTATTTGGAACAGTAAAGACAGAGGGATCTCATGATGAACGCCTTTGCAGCATCCAAAACAGTCTCTTCATCCTTCCATAGGCCTGGCAGGAAGAATTTTTGTTGAGAAAGATGGAACGAAAACCTCTGATGTTTTGGTGAATGTTGCATCTACATTTAGGTGCACACATCTGTTTGGGTTTCTTTGTAAATCTCTACCCCTGTGAACAAAGAGACTTCGGCTTTGTTCTCAGTGAGGGAGTTAACCCGTGTCTGGACGAGACAGCTGAAGGCTGCAAGTTGGAGGGGTTCGCGTGAACGAGGGAGAGAAAATTATCTCCATGGAAATCCAGCGTGTCAGAGAGGAAGGCAAGGGATTTCCCCCCTGACGCGCAAGTTTTCTATGGGATGTATCTGAAGGAAAGTGAGGTCCCACCTGCAGTCTGAGGTGGGGAAGCCCCAGGCACTGTGGCCCTGAGAATCCTCCTCAAGGCCAGAGGATGAAGAAGACCTGAAAAAGAGAAGACAGGCATGGGATTGAGAATGTCAGGACATGCCTGGGAGAACCTCAACACCGTCCTCACTTCTTTTTCTTCTTTGACTTCTCGTCTTTCGCAGCCTTCTGCGCCGCCTTCTGCGCCTTCTTCTCCGCCTTCTTCTCCTTCTCTCTCTCCTTCTCCCTCTCCTTCTCCTTCTCCCTCTCCTCCTTCTCCTTCTCCTTAATCTGAGCCTCCAATATTAACTCCTTCAGCTTCTTCTGCTTGCTGGCCTTCCTCCCATCAGGGCTGTAGGGTGGCGGGTAAGGGGCAGGCGGGTTGAGGAGCAAGGCCTTCTTCTGGAGCCGGAGCTGAAGGATTTCAAAGGTGGCCTGGATCTCGTTCTGGATGATATCGTGCAAACTCTGGACCTGGGCCTTAATCGCTTCTCGGACAAGAGACATCAGAGTCTGGAAAACAAACACAGGGCATTGTGGTTTCTGACATTTCCGCTAGACGTAGAATGAACCTGGGCTTGCTGCCTGGGCTTCCAAAATGGTTACCTAGCACAGCAAGGTCGTTTGAGGTTGTTGAGCACCTCAACCTCAAATCGTTATTGGCATATACAGTCGTACCTCGGGTTACAGACACTTCAGGTTACAGACGCTTCAGGTTACAGACTCCGCTAACCCAGAAATAGTACCTCTGGTTAAGAACTTTGCTTCAGGATGAGAACAGAAATCGTGCAGCGGTGGCAGCGGGAGGCCCCATTAGCTAAAGTGGTGCTTCAGGTTAAGAACAGTTTCAGGTTAAGAACGGACCTCCAGAACAAATTAAGTTCTTAACCCGAGGTACCACAAAATTCTGAAAGCTTCAGCGCAATAAAATCACCCGGCAAAATCGGCACCTAACAATTAAAATGCTGTGGTACAGCATTCGCAAATCCTTATTGCATGCCGCAGAAACTTGGCAACCATCTCCATCTTAACGTGTTCTCCAAGATGTGGAAAAAGGAAAAAATGGGACATTTCCAGATCAAATCAGAAACTAGGATGGCTTCTGTGATTCCTGGACTTTTCCTGGAAAATCGGGACACTTGGAGGGTATGCACCCCCCTTTTCACTGTTAAAATTAGGTTCCCACGCCTGCTTGCAAAACAGGTGCATTGTAAACAAACATGGCCGCCGCCGGCCGCCATGTTTGCCCCCGATATTTGCAAGGCCTGCCGCTTCTCAGCAACTAGCTCTGCAAAGGTTTTGACCTTGCGCCTTCCGAGAAGCCAGGGTGGAGCTTGGGAACTGGCAAGCAGGCCGGGGAGGGGCCGGGGAGAGAGTGTGGGGGCCAATGTGGGTCAGGGAGGCAACGTTTGTGATACTTGTCAGCAGAAGCCGTCAGGCAGCTGTGAGGACTGGCCTCTTGCCAAGCTCCCAGGAGCTGATCAAGGTTGGAGGAGAGCCATCAGATCTCGAGGACGTCCACGGCAGCGGGACCCAATCCCAGGAACCGGGAAGGATGGGTGCTGGGGTTTTTTCCCCATTTGCGCACAGGGTGGTACGCTGAACAACCCACTGAGCGCTCCAGGATAGACGTCTCGGCTCGAGTTCAAAAGGTGACGTTCTCTGAACTCACCCGCGGCTGTTTCTGGCAGCGCGTTGAGGAGCACACGTGTAAGCATTAATTGCCAATTAATTCCACTCCGTAGATGGGCTGGCAGTAATAGTAAAAACACGTCGGAGTTTCATTTGGTTTCCTCAAACAGTGCGCTCCCAGGCAGGGAAGCAAGTCTCGGCAAGGAGGAGATTTTCCATCTCGAGGGCGATAAGACGCGTCGCAGCTTGATTATGCAGATCAGGGCTGGGGAGAAAGTTTTGGACGAGGCAGCCACAGATGGAACTCTGATGTGCTGTCAACAGGCTGCCAGAACCGGGAGACCCAAAGGCCATAGTTTTGCAACGAGTGGAACCTGTGGTGCAAACTGGGATCGACGCACTAGATCCCGAAGTGAGAAGTACCACACCCTGGGGGCTGGTGGGATTACCTAGGGGGCTGCAACGAGGCAAGGGGAAGACAGGGAGATGCTGGAGGTTTGAATCAGGGTACCAACGGCCACTAATCGCTACTGCTAGAGGAAGTGAGCTCCTGAACCCCAGTTGCCAGGAACTGTAGTGTCAAGTTCCAGATGTTACTATTAGCATAAAGGGGTGGCACTGTGGGTTAAACCACAGAGCCTAGGACTTGCTGATCAGAAGGTCGGCGGTTCGAATCCCCGTGACGGGGTGAGCTCCCGTTGCTCGGTCCCTGCTCCTGCCAACCTAGCAGTTCGACAGCATGTCAAAGTGCAAGTAGATAAATAGGTACTGCTCCGGCAGGAAGGTAAACGGCGTTTCCGTGCGCTGCTCTGGTTCGCCAGAAGCGGCTTAGTCATGCTGGCCACATGACCCGGAAGCTGAACGCCGGCTCCCTCGGCCAATAAAGCGATATGAGCACTGCAACCCCAGAGTCAGCCTCGACTGGACCTAATGGTCAGGGGTGCCTTTACCTTTACCTTTAAAGGTACCCCGACCATTAGGTCCAGTCGCAAATGACTCTGGGTTTGAACCGCCGACCTTCTGATCGGCAAGTCCTATGCTCAGTGGTTTAGACCACAGCACCACCTGCGTCTCTTTACTATTAGCATAGAAAGACGTTAACAGCTGGGGGCGACCTTGTGCACAAGATCGCCTTACCCCGACAGGTGCCCACTCAACTGCTTCGATCCACGGAATTGCCACTACAATTGCCACGCAATACCCCGGCCCCCATTTGCTGGCTCTTGGTCATTTGGTGCACTTTGGAACTCCCCGCCTATTGATCTCAAGCAGGCGCCTTCACCATATTCTTTTTGGCGTCTGCTGAAGGCATTCCTGTTTAGACAAGCCTACCCAGATGCTTAGGGATGCGGGTGGTGCTGTGGGTTAAACCACAGAGCCTAGGACTTGCCGATCAGAAGGTCGGCGGTTCAAATCCCCATGACGGGGTGAGCTCCCATTGCTCGGTCCCTGCTCCTGCCAACCTAGCAATTCGAAAGCACGTCAAAGTGCAAGTAGATAAATAGGTACCGCTCCGGCGGGAAGGTAAACGGCGTTTCCGTGCGCTGCTCTGGTTCGCCAGAAGCGGCTTAGTCATGCTGGCCACATGACCCGGAAGCTGTACGCCCCAAGCTCACCTCTTTCTCCAGGGTCGCCGTTTGCGTCCGGACGCTCCTGTAGACCTCCTCCAGCATGTTCTCCCTCTCTTTGCACAAGGTTGCCCTGATCCGCTCCATTTCGGCCTGTTTTTCCTCCTCCGCTGCAGAGACTGCGGCCAGCTCCTGCTGGTACTTCCAGGCCCTGATTTCCGTACCCCGCCTCAGAGGCAGGGGCTTGGGGGGAGCGTAGACCTCCAGGCTGGCAAAGGTCTGGCAGCGGTCCCTCTCCTGAGCCAGGACAAACTGGTGCAGCCCGTAATGTTTGATGAAGGTGTTGTGGAAGTAATCGCAGACGGCACGCAGGTGGAAGTCCGGAAGAGTCACCCGGAAGGCAGCAAGCTTCTCCTGCAGGAGTTTGATGGCTTGTGAGACGGGCAGACCTGGCGTAGAAGGGAAGAAATTCTGTTTTTTGCATTTATACCACACCTTTTTTCTCCCCTAAGGGGCTCAAGGCAGCATACAAGGTTCCTCCCCACCCCCCCATTCAATTCCCCCCCTCTAATTTTTATTAAATGTTGTTTTTACATTTTAGAATATTCATTTAAACAACTGCTATGTACTGAGTTGAATAGGATTCAGAATGCAGCAGTCTGATTGGTCCTAGAACAATAGGATTCAGAATGCAGCAGTCTGATTGGTCCTAGAACAATGCAGCAGTCTGATTGGTCCGCAGGAGGCACCCAATCCAGCTCCAGGTGGAAGTAAATCCACAACCTGATTGGCCTACAGGTGAATCCTGGAATTAGCCAATCACGTGGGGCCCATTGTGTAAATAATGTATATAAAGCAGACATTCTGGGGGAACTTCCATTCCTCCTCACTACTATGAGCTGAATAAAGAGGATGAAATCCACACTTGACTCCGAGTATATTTCAACAACCTTAAAATGTTGATGACTTTCCTTCGTCTCTTTCCGTGGTTCATTTTGTGTAACATAAATCTAAAAGCCTTTTAAAACAGTCGTATACTACACGTGCATTACAGGGAACCGTTTTAAACTCTCTTCACATATGGAGTTGTTTTTAATCGCTTTTTACGTTTTTTTTCCTGTGACGTTGCCTTGAGATATTTCACAGGAAGGGATCCTTGGATGGAATCAAATAAACCGACAGTATCCAGATTACGGATTTAATAAATAACATTGTGGTTTTTAATTCCTTTGTGGGGAGCTTAGAGCAGCTTACCTGTGCCTCTCAGGCTGGTTTCTCGGGCTGCAAAGAAGACGATTTGATGTTTTGCTTATATTATTCTATTTTTTAAAAATCACTGCGTGTAACTGTGTTAAGGGGTCTGAGGTCACAGCCCCAAGCAGCTCACAATCGGAACTGGGTGCCAGAGAGGCATCCACAAGAAAAAGTGTGTGGGAAAAGGGGCAGGAGGAAATTGGAGGGGGCGGGGAGAGGATGCGATGACCCCCTTTTAGGGTGACCATGGCAATGCGTTATATGTAGGGCTGCCTCTGGAGACGGTTTGGAAACTTCATGTTATGTACTGAAGTTCTCACCCTGGGCCAGCAGGGGTATACTGTAGATAGTTTTCACTCAGGTCCGCATATGCATATAAGGAATTGAAAGTGACGTTCAGTGATTGGATAGTTACAGAAAGTTGTTACTGTTGCTTTGTAGTTGAGCTCTATATAAGCAGGTTGGCTGAACCCTTCAGTTCTGTTCTGTTCTGGCCTGTGAATAAACAAGAGCTGTCTGAAAAATCGCTGTGTCGTCTGATATGTTCATCCACAACTTAACACTTCAGCCAGTGCAGATTTCAGCGGCCAAGTTGCACAACAGAGCAAGACAGTCTGAGCATATTACACTGATCCTGGTCCGACTGCACTGGCTACCAATTAGTTTCCGGGCCCAATCCAAAGTGCTGGTTTTGACCTATAAAACCTTCAATGGCTCAGGACCGCAATACCTCAAGGACCACCTCTTTCCATATGAACCTACCTGGAACCTGAGATCATCTTCTGAGGCCCTCCTTTGTGTGCCTCCTCCTCTAGAGGTCTGGAGGGTGGCAACACGAGAGCAGGGCCTTCTCTGTGGTGGCTCCCTGTCTGTGGAATGCTCTCCCCAGGGAAGTTCGCCTGACGCCTTCATTATACACCTTTAAAACGTTCCTTTTTAACCAGGCCTTTGGTGGACCTGATTGACATCCTATACCCTTTTAAAATGTGGCTCTTTTTGGGGAGTGGGGGATGTTATTGGGTTGTTGTTTTTATCCTGATTATATATATTGTGATCTTTTCTGTGAACTGCCCTGAAACCTCCTGGTATATGGTGGTATATAAACTCAATAAATTAATAATAAAAATAATGACAGAGTACGGTGGTACCTTGGTTCTCAAACTTAATCCGTTCCGGAAGTCCATTCCAAAACCGAAGCATTCTAAAACCAAGGCTCACTTTCCCATAGAAAGTAACGCAAAATGGATTAATCTGTTCCAGACTTTTAAAAACAACCCCTAAAACAGCAATTTAACATGAATTTTACTATCTAAAGAAGCCATTGATCCATAAAATGAAAGCAATATTCAATGTACTGTACTATAAAATAAATAAGATAGTATTGTAGAATATATATATATATATATATAAATATATATATATATATATATATATATATATATATATTCCCTTACATACACTGATGATAGTCATTGTTTGGATGGGGGGCTTTTATCCATTTCTGCAGTCACACAATCAATCAATCAATCAATCAATCAGTAGCTGAAATGGGTTCCACCCAGTCACAAAAACAAGTCACAGAAATGAAGTCACAAGCCACAGTCGCAAAAACAAAGTCACAAGTCACAGCCACAAGTTAGTCCCATAAAATGAAGAACAAGTCACAGTCAAAAAACAGAAAAAGCCACACAAAGAAAAACTTGTACTTGTCCTATACATTTTTGGTGACAACAAATTTATTTATACCCTGTCCATCTGAATGGGTTGCCTCCTTGAGAGTTGTGTGTTTGGGGGGGTCCTCCACCTGCCTAAAAGAGGCAATACTATCCATGTGACAACAGCTGCCAGGATGCTCATAAAAATTGGAAAGGGAGAAAAATTCCATCAATGAAAGAATGGCAAATTAAAATTTGTGAATATATACATCTGACAAGACTCACAGCATTCATAAAGGGGACAATCGGACCCAAAATTATTAAAAGAATGGGGATGTGCTAAAGAGTATATGTGAAAACATTGTTCTGGAGTAAGTATATCGGTATGTAACGAATGAAACTTTGCAGGGTTAAAGAAAGAGAAAACTGGTGCAAAAAGTACAATGATAGAGGCAATCTACATTAGACACAATTTAGAAAGAGTAAAAATTTCAAGGTCTTAGAACAAAGGAAGGAAGTCAATATGTGTATACGTACGTAACGATCAGAATGATGATATGGATTTATTTGTAGATGTGTGCTTTTGTGTTTTTTGGGGGGGGGGTTGTCTGTTTTTTTCTAGTGTTTTGTTTTGCTTGTTTGTATTGCTTTATTTTGGATTCAATGTTTGTAATTTTTGTTGTAATTTTGCATTGAAAATAAAAAAAATTAAAAAGGGGTGGGGGAGAGGCAATGATAAAAGCATTCCTTAAAAAATGCTCCCTGGATTCGGAAAATCCAACTAATTACCGGCCAGTTGCTCACATTCCCTTCTTGGGCATGGACCCTGAGTTGGGGTTGTGGGTCAGATCCAGGCTATCTTGGAGGAAACCACTCTTCTAGACCCATTTCAACTGGGGTTTGGGTTTTGACATGGAAATGCCTTTGGTCACCCTGTGTGATGACCTTTGCCGGGAGAAATATGCTGGAGGAGACTCTTGGGAGTCCCATGGACTGCAAGAAGATCAAACCTCACCATTCTGAAGGAAATCAGCCCTGAGTGCTCACGGGAAGGACAGATCGCGAAGCTGAAGCTCCAAGACTTTGGCCACCTCATGAGAAGAGAAGACTCCCTGGAAAAGACCTTGATGTTGGGAAAGATGGAGGGCACCAGGAGAAGGGGACGATAGAGGATGAGATGGTTGGACCGTGTTCTCGAAGCTACCAGCATGAGTTTGACCAAACTGCGGGAGGCAGTGGAAGATAGGAGTGCCTGGCGTGCTCTGGCCCATGGGGTCATGAAGAGTCGGACACAACTAAATGACTAAACAACAGCAAGTGTCCCTTGAAATCCTGCTCGGTCACCCAGCGGTTGTCAATATCATTGAACATGTTATTTTCCCAGAGCGGCTTCCTACATGGATGGCTGTCTCCAGCGGGCGGTGCTTGGGGAGTGTTCTTCTGCCCCATGGAGTCTCTGGTGTGGGTTCCACAGGGTTAAATTTTAACACACACACACACACCCCCGCATGAAACTGCTGAGTGGGGCCACCTGGAGTCTCAGAGCGCGTTGCCAGCAACACCTTGATGATCCTCAGCTCTGCTTCTCCTTGACACCTGCAGGTGTGGCAGGGGGTGTGCTAGACTGAAGTCTGGCCTCAGCAATGGACTGGACGAGAGCCAACAAACATTTATGCTCAATCCGGGCAAGATTGAAGCACTATTAGTGGGTGGCTCCCTAGACAGGATGGGCAGGGTGTGGCCTGCTCCAGATGGGGTTACAGTCTCTCTGAAGGAGCAGGGACATAGCTTGTGGGTATTTCTGGATCCACAAAAAAGCTCAGATGACTTTGGTAGGGCAAAGAGCCTTCCATCAGCTTCGGCTGGTGGCCCAGCTACACTCCAATCTGAGCGGGCATAGCCCAGTTTCTGGTGTCTATGTTCTGGCAGTCTTTGCATTAGTTTACATGGAATCTTCTTCTTCTTCTTCTTCTTCTTCTTCTTCTTCTTCTTCTTCTTCTTCTTCTTCTTCGGCAATCCCTTATAGCTGAGTAAGATTGTCTTCCATAAACACGGTTTTAACACTGAGCCCATAAATGACTGTGGAGGCCAATTCTGGATCCACACGTCCTTCCACAGTGGGCACATAGTTTTCTGGGCAGGAGTTGATCACGGTGATGGTTTGCCAAGCATGCCTTCCTCTTAGCACGTTTCTCCATTTCATCCTGAGTTTGAGTGTCTTCAAAGTCCATGACACCTTTGGTAAAGGTTATTCTCCAGCTGAAGTGCTCGCAGGCCAGTGTTTCCCAGTTGTCGGTGTTTATACTACATTTTTTTTAGACTTGCCTTGAAAGAGTCTTTCAATATCTTTTGTTGACCACCAGCATTACACTTCCCATTTTTAAGTTTGGAATAGAGTAGTCACTTTGGAAGACGATAATCAGGCACCTGCCCAACATGACCAGTCCAATGAAGTTGACGTTGAAGAATCATTGCTTCGACGCTGGTGATCTTTGCTCCTTCCAGTACACTGGCATTAGTTCGCCTGTCTTCCCAAGCGATGTGTACAATTTTTCGGAGACACCGTTGATGGAATCTTTCGAGGAGTTGGAGATGGCGTTTATGGTCCCCGTTTCACAAGCATGCAGTAAATAGAATCATAAACCTGTACAGTCAGAAGGGACCCAAAGGGCCATTAAATTCACCCCCCTGCAATGCAGGCAAAACTTTATACTTATGCTTGTGCAGACGCCCATGGGATCTGGTGTGTCAGATGACCCATCTCCATCACTGGCTGGGAGTGGGACTGACAGGAAGAATCTCAAACTCCTGCCCCCTGCCCGCATTACTCCCAAATATTTCCATCTCTGCAGAAGAACCTGAGGTGTCTCAAGAGGACAGCAGACATCTGGGAGCCAGTATTTGAACAACATAGCAATTAATACTGAGCAATATTTATCTAATGGGATACTACAGCTGACATCATTTATTATCTCTCCCATTTTATATTTAAAGGCTCTTGTCTCAGGGCGGGTGGCGATGAGAGATCCTTGTTCCTTTCGGCTATTGTTTAGAGAGCGACGTTGAGTCAATAAGGTGGAGCTGTAACGATCCCAATAAATATGGATTTGGGATTATATTGGCTGCAGAGAGAAGAAGGCGGCTGCCTTCTGTCCGCAAGGCTCGAAACAAATCAAGAGTTTGAGAAATGGTCTCAAGGCAAACAATGAGACGGTCATTTTCGCAGCTGCTTGTCCCCTCTCCTTTATTTTTTGATGCACTGGTAGCACCAATCATTTCGCTCAACAGGAAAGAGCAGGAAAATGAACCTCTGCTCGTTTTAGATGCCTAACCTAAAGCTTATCTTGTCCACAATCACGAAAAAAGAATAACATTGGAGCACAGATTCCACTAAATGTAAAATACCGCAGCTTCACCAATTTTAGGCTGGCTCAGAAGTGTTTGGAATATTGCTCTGGTTACCAAGGCTGCGTGCTTTTTGAGAAGTTTTGCTTCAGGGAACAGAATGATTAGATTACTTTAAAACTGATTCTTTGCAACATCGTTGTCGTCTCCCTCAATAGCTGTAGAATTACTTGGAATAACAAGTTTCAGGACGAAACAGCAAAGAGTCTTGTGACACCTGAAAGGCCAGCAAATTTATTATGGCACTTTCGTGGGCTTTATGCCTACTTCATCAGATTCATGGGTTGTTATCCTGAATTACACACACACACACACACAGTTATGGGGTGTGTGCAATTGTACACGGTGGGTTCAGAAGGAAATGAAAGGCAGAAAACTATAGGTGGTGATAATTACCTTATAATAAGGGCCATTAAAAAACAGTTGTTGATAACGCAGACATCTTGGCATCGGTAAACCAATTAAGGCATAAAGTGTGATTAAAATCGATTATGCTGATTCAATACACAAGGGAACCTCTTGCTCTGGTGCACATCCAATGACTTTATGCTGCAATGTGACTTAGTTCAGTGACCTTAAGGTCAGCTGCAGAATATTTTGGGAGGCTGAAATGCCCGCTTCCCTGATTAATAGTATTATATAAATTATGAGGGGGGCGCTGTGGTCTAAACCACTGAGCCTCTTGGGCTTGTCGATTGGAAGGTCAGAGGTTCAAATCCCCGCGACGGGGTGAGCTCCCGTTGCTCTGTCCCAGCTCCTGCCAACCTAACAGTTCAAAAGCACACCAGTTCAAGTAAATAAATAGATACCACTGTGGTGGGAAGGTAATTGGTGTTTCCCTGCACTCTGGTTTCCGTCACAGTGTCCCATTGCACCAGAAGCAGTTTAGTCCTGCTGGCCACATGACCTGGAAAGCTGTCTGTGGACAAACGCTGGCTCCCTTGGCCTGAAAGTGAGATGAGCGCCACAACCCCATAGTTGCCTTTAACTGGACTTAACCGCCCAGGGGTCTTGCCTTTACCTTTACCTATTTAGTGGAACCTCTACCTGCGACCATAATCCACCTGGAGGTCCGCCGGAGGTCAAAACAGGTCGCTGGGAGAGGTGCCATTGTGTGCAGGCACGGGCGGCAATTGCCGCTCCTGCGCATGCGCGACCAGCAGCAAACCCACCGGTTACTTCCGGGTTTGCAGCGGACGTTGGGCGAAATGGACACAAGCGTCCAGGAGTCCTTTACCTTTCTTTTTTTTAACCTTATAAATAATTTTATTACATTCGCATACCCCCCTTCATCCGAAGATCCTGGGGCAGTTCACAACAGAAAAAGCTGTGTTGTTTTAATTTGTGTGAGCCACCTTGAGTCCTGGTCTTGGGGAAATGCAAGATACAAAAAGATATCTCAGGAGTGGAGCTCCTAAGGAGGTTGGGTGGTGCCTTGCACCACTGGTGGAGAAAGGAGGGTGCAGTGGGGGGTGGTCCGCCCCGTGTGTCATCCCTGAAGGGGGTGACATCGCCACCGCCACCGCACCCCTGGGACATGTGCCGGCACACGCCCATGGGATGCGTGCCGCCACCGGTGCACCCCTCTGGGACATGCGCCGCCACTGCCACACACCCCTGGGAAGCTTCCCGCCGCCAGCACATGCCCATGGGCTGCTCTGGGTGCCAGAGTAGCTAGCTCCACCTCTGCCTTGTACGCCTCCTTCCAGCAACTCCTGCAGCCCATCTGGTTCCCACTGTGTCGTTCTGCTTTCCTTTGGACCACATCCGCGAGGCCAAGAGGGGAGTCTTGTTGTCCGAGCAGCCCAGGACCTCCATACACACTGCCCAGGCTTGTGTAAGGTCACTTTGGTGCTGCAGATGCAGCAACTGACTTCATCCCCGGAGGCTCACTCCATTGTCTCTCGAGACATGCGGGTACCAAATCTATCTATCTATCTATCTATGTATCGATCATCTATCTATCCCCTGCCTTTTTTACCCAACAGGGACTCCAGGGACCTTACAGATACAGCAAGAATTTAACCTCCTTCAGGATTTAACCTCCTTCCAGCAGGCCTGTGAAACAGAGCTATTCCGCCTGGCCTTTAATTTGAATTCATCCTGATCTTTTATTTCACTTCTCTTCCCTCCCCCTCCCCTTTTATGAAGATCACCCGCTCTGAGACCCCACAGCTAATTCTCCCCTGGCCTCCTCGCTGGCCCAAGTAGGACCAATTCAGCCAGCTAGCCCTGGGGATTTTCTAATTGATTTTTATTGTTATTCATGTTTTTAAACTGTATTTTATGCTGCTTTAATAATTAAGTGTTTTAAAGTGTTTTAAATTTGTTGTTAGCCGCCCTGAGCCCAGTTTTTGAACCGGGGAGGGCGGGGTATAAATAGATTATTATTATTATTATTATTATTATTATTATTATTATTATTATTATTGAAGGAGAAGAACAACAGCAACAACAATTCTGGTTCAGTCGGCAGAGCCTCTTAACCTCAGGGTTGTGGGTTCGAGTCCCATGTTGGGTGAAAGATTCCTGCATTGCAGGGGGTAGGACTAGATGACCCTGAGGGTCCCTTCCAACTCTGCGCTTCTATGGTTCTATGGTGAAACAATTGTTGTTGTTGTTTAGTCGTGCCCAACTCTTTGTGACCCCCTGGACCAGAGCACGCCAGGCCCTCTTGTCTTCCACTGCCTCCCACAGTTTGGTCAGACTCATGCTGGTAGCTTTGCGAACACTGTCCCACCATCTCGTCCTCTGTCGTCCCCTTCTCCTTGTGCCCTCCATCTTTCCCAACATCAGGGTCTTTTGCAGGGAGTCTTCTCTTCTCATGAGGTGGCCAAAGGATTAGAGCCTCAGCTTCAGGATCTGTCCTTCCAGTGAGCACTCAGGGCTGATTTCCTTCAGAATGGATAGGTTTGATCTTCTTGCAGTCCATGGGACTCGCAAGAATCTCCTCCAGCACCAGAATTCAAAAGCATCAATTCTTCAGCCTAGAACCCTTTGACATCCACACGTCTCCAAACACAAAGAATCAAACAGCAGGCAAAATTTGCACCAGAATGCTGAGAGGACTTTCAGAAAGGATTGAAGAGAGAATCACAAACCGGCGTGGAAATGTGAAGAAAACCAAGCCGAAGGTTGCTAAGACGAGAAACGGAAATGGGCGGGTTCTCCCGCGACAAGACGCCTCTTGTCGTTCCCCTTCAGCACCTCGGAGGCATCCCACCTATGAGGACATCACAGGTCTTTCCTCCAGAAATTGGCCTGGTTCCCGCTTGAACAAAGCCCTCCCTTTGAGAGCCGCCACTCACGATTCCCACTGGGGTGAGTCGAGGAAGCGGCACGTTGTTTGTGGGCTCCTTTGGAAAGCTGGGGAGGGGATGGAAATACCCGGCAGATGCTGAAAATGAGAGCCGCACCGGGACACCAAGGGGTCGAGGGGTCTTCTTTTTTTTTTAAAAAAAATAGTATTTATTAAGATTTTAAGTTTACAAAAAGGCAAAAGAAAACAGAAAGCAAAAAAAAAACCCCACCAGATTAGACAGTAGTAAAACAACACATCACAATAAAAAACAAGGAAATAAGAACACTTAAAAACAACATACAAAAATAAAAAAGAAGACAAATCGAGCCTTCCCATAACTTATCTTTCATATGCTTGTTTCCCTGACCTCCTCACACCTCCCTTTTTTGTATTCTAAGTCAATTATCCATTTCAGCAAATCCTTTCCCTCTCTTCAAAATTCATATCCTGAAAATTTATCTTGATCTTACTATGAGTTTACTTTCCCTCTTTTCACCAATTAACAGTCTATTTTTCTTAAATCTTTGATACATTTTTGCTAAAATCACATAGATTCATTCCAACATCATTCTAACATTCATTAATTTTACAATGTTTCTGTAAATAGTCTTTAAATTTCTTCCAATCTTCCTCCTGGATTCTGCCAGTCATTTCCGCCAGTTCCATATAGTCCATCAGCTTCATCTGCCATTCTTCCAGAGTGGGTAGATCTTGTGTCTTCCAGTGCTTTGCAATAAGTATTCTTGCTGCTGTTGTAGCATACATAAAGAAAGTTCTGTCCCTCTTTGGCACCAATTGGCCGACCATGCCCAGGAGAAAGGCCTCTGGTTTCTTCAGGAAGGTATATTTAAATACCTTTTTCATTTCATTATAGATCATCTCCCAGAAAGCCTTAATCCTTGGGCACGTCCACCAAAGGTGAAAGAATGTACCTTCCGTCTCTTTACATTTCCAGCATTTATTATTGGGCAAATGATAGATTTTCGTAAGCTTGACTGGTATCATGTACCACCTGTATATCGTTTTCATAATATTCTCTCTTAAGGCATTACATGCCGTGAACTTCATACCTGTGGTCCATATCTGTTCCCAGTCAGGGTCGAGGGGTCTTCAGGCCCCCCAATAAAGCATTTGAGGGGGTTGATGGGTATTGCCACTTGAATGGTGTGTGTGTGTGCCGTGTCATGTGATTGATTACGTGGCATGAGGGTTACTTGGCTCCCCCAATATTTCATTCTAGTTGCCATCCCTGCCAGGCAGCGAACTGGCATCAGGGGTTGGGAACTATAATAATAATAATAATAATAATAATAATAATAATAATAATTTATTATTTGTACCCCGCCCATCTGGCTGGGTTTCCCCAGCCACTCTGGGTGGCTTCCAACAAAGATGAAAAATACACTAAAATGTCACATATTAAAAACTTCCCTGATGTCTTCTGAATGTCAGGTAGTTGTTTATCGCTTTGACATCTGATGGGACGGCGTTCCACAGGGCGGGCGCCACTACCGAGAAGGCCCTCTGCCTGGTTCCCTATAACTTGGCCTATCACAGTGAGGGAACCGCCAGAAGGCCCTCGGAGCTGGATCTCAGTGTCCGGGCAGAACGATGGGGGTGGAGACGCTCCTTCAGATATACTGGACCGAGGCCGTTTAGGGCTTTAAAGGTCAGCACCAACACTTTGAATTGTGCTCGGAAACGTACTGGGAGCCAAGGTAGGTCTTTCAAGACCGGTGTTATATAGTCTCGGCGGCCGCTCCCAGTCACCAGTCTAGCTGTGGCATTCTGGATTAGTTGTAGTTTCCGGGTCACCTTCAAAGGTAGCCCCACGTAGAGCGCATTGCAGTAGTCCAAGCGGGAGATAACCAGAGTATGCACCACTCTGGCGAGACAGTCTGCAGGCAGGGAGGGTCTCAGCCTACGTACCAGATGGAGCTGGTAAACAGCTGCCCTGGATACAGATTTGACCTGTGCCTCCATGGACAGCTGTGCGTCCAAAATGACTCCCAGGCTGCGCACCTGGTCCTTCAGGGGCACAGTGACCCCATTCAGGACCAGGGAGTCCCCCACACCCGCCCGCCTCCTGTCCCCCCAAAACAGTACTTCTGTCTTGCCAGGATTCAACCTCAATCTGTTAGCCGCCATCCATCCTCTCACCTCTCTTGAGTGCTTGCTGTCCTTCTTTGTTGTCTCCAGGGTCATTTCTGGGCAGAATCCAAAGAACCGGCTTGGGACGTGGGACCTGACGCCTCACCATCAACTTGCCTGTACAGTGGTACCTCTGGATGTGAACAAGATCTGTTCCGGAGCCCCATTTGCATCCTGAAGCAAACGCAACCCGCGTCCGCATGTCTGCGCGGGTCGCGATTCGCCGCTTCCACGCAAGCGCATGATGTCATTTTGAGTGTCTGCGCATGTGCAAGCGGCGAAACCTGGAAGTAACACACTCTGTTACTTCCGGGTCGCCGCAGAGCGCAACCCGAAAATGCTTAACCCGAAGGTATGACCGTACACTCAGATCATCCTCAAAGTCCCTCCTTTGATTGCTCAGTACAGTGGTACCTTGGTTCTCAAATGCCTTGGTACTCAAACAACTTGGAACCCAAACACTGCAAACCCGGAAGTAAGTGTTCCGGTTTGCAAACTTTTTCCAGAAGCTGAATGTGCTTCGTTTTGAGTCTTACGCTGACGATTTGAGTGCCACACTTCCAATTTAAGTGTTATGCTGAGGTCTGTCAGTTTTTGCTATTTATTTTGCGTTTTTGTGGCTTTTTTTGTGACTGTGTGGAACCCAGTTCAGCTACTGATTGATTGATTGATAGCTAGATTGATTGTGTGACTGCAGTACATTGTTTATTGCTTTCATTTTATGGCTCAATGGTCTCATTAGATAGTAAAATTGAGTAGAATGTGTCCTTTTATTTAAAATGCATCTCTGGGTTATTTGTAGGTCATAGGAATTCGTTCATCACACCCCCCCCCGAATATAGTCCGGCCCCCCCACAAGGTCTGAGGGACAGTGGACCGGGCCCCTGCTGAAAAAGTTTGCTGACCCCTGTATTTAAGTACCCGCCTCTCATCTTCCACCTCCATCACAGAAGCTGCGCTGCTTGTGAACATTCCACTGCTGACACCTTCCTCCTCCGAAAGGATGTTGTAGAGTCGGACAAGGTTCGGGAAAGGGCGAAAGATATGGGGGCAGATAAAATAAAGTCCTTCTTCGTGCAGCTGAACTGTGGAACTCGCTGCCACAGGAGGCCGCCATCTTGGCCGCCATCTTGGATGGCTTTAAAAAAAGAGAAAAAATTGGACAAATTCACGGAGAAGGAGAGGGCTGTGAGGTAGGTGAGGCTGAGAGGCAGTGAACAGAGCGAGGTCACACCAAGCGAATGGGGATTTGAACCGAGGTCTCTCAGGTCCTTGTCCCACACTCTAACCACTACACCTCCTGGCCTATTTTCCAGGCACAGTCCTGATTTACAGACGCCATCCTGGTATCTGATCTGATCCCAGAATGGCCTGCTTTTCCTTAGGACGTTCTGATTTTCATCAGAAAAATGTCGGAGGTCATAGCCACACTCTGGCTCTGAATATCAAATGCCCATTGGTGGAAACAATAGGCTCTTGTGCTCAGATCCTGCACATTTCCCACGGGCATCTGGTTGCCCATGGTGAGAAGAGGGTGCTGGACCAAGATGGACCATTGGCCTCATCCTGCAAGACTCTTTTTATGCTCTTAAGCAGCCAAAACAAACCGGCCATAAGTCTTTCCATTAGAACACCATTCACTTCAAGGCGTTTTGCCTTTGACTCTCTCTTGTCAGGAGAATATTTCCTGTCTTTCTCTCTCTCTCTCTCTCTCTTTGGAAATGTGGAGGTTTGGGGTATCTTAGAACGGACAGCCAACAATTGCCTGAGGGAGGGGGGGTTGGGAGAGAGAGAGAGAGAGAGAGAGAGAGAGAGAGAGAGAGAGAGGAGTCTGCCAGCCGCAAGAGCAACAGCCAGGCCTCTGTAACTCCCAGCCAAATCCCCATTAACAGGATCTTGTCTCTTAAGCTGGGAAATGTGAAGGCTTGTTTGTTTGCCTTGATCTGCAGAGTTTGAGGATGACACTCTTGCAAACAGAGAGTGTGCAGGGTAAAGGTGACCCAAAGGACATCTCCCCACCTCCCCTGAGCATTGCAAAAGTGTGTTCGCGGGCCTAAATGTCCCTACCAAGGGATTGGGAAGAAATCTAGCTTGGCTTTGCCACTGCCATGCCCACCTCAAAACCACGTGCAAACAAAACGTTGCAGTTCTCTTGATTTTAAGACGTTCCCCAACAGAGAGGTAAAAGGACCCCTGGATGGTTAAGTCCAGTCTAAGGCGACTATGGGGTTGCGGCGCTCATCTTGCTTTCAGGCTGAGGGAGCTGGCGTTTGTCCGCAGACAGCTTTCCAGGTCGTGTGTCCAACAGGAAGCCACATTCCACAGATCCCCAGAGAGAGGCAGCCAGCACCCTCAAATTCACCCAAACTCCCTTCTTTTTCTTTGAGGAGAAAGCTCAGCCCCTTGCCCTTCCTCCTCCTCCTCCTCCTCCTCCTCCTTCATTATTTGGCGAACCCTCGTAGCCAAGTAAGATTGTCTTCCATGAACACGGTTTTAAGAATGAGTCCGTGACTGTGGAGGCCAATTCTGGATCCACACGTCCTTCCACAGTGGGGATATAGGTTTCCAGGCAGGAGCTGATCACGGTGTGGATTTGCCAAGCGTGCCTTCCTCTTAGCACGTTTCTCCCTTGCGTCCTGAGTTTGAGTGTCTTCAAAGCCCATGACACCTTTGGGAAAGGCTGTTCTCCAACTGGAGCAGTCACAGGCCAGTGTTTCTCAGTTGTCAGTGGTTATGTTTTTGGAGGACACCTGTACGTGAATTTGTTTTATGTGTGTAGATCAGGGCACACTGACCAACACACAGTCTTCGCAGTAGGGCTCTGTTCTGATGGCATGAGTAGTCACGACAAACCGGTAGATTCCTATCTGCTGCAGCCTTCATCCGCCTTCACAGCCGTTGTAACATATCTCTTGTTATCACCCGCCTGGTCTGCCATTGAGGACTTCTTGGGTCATTCTTTGTCTAGCTCCTTCCCTTTGACCTCACCACCTTGGGTGACCCTGCTGGGAGTACAGTGGTACCTCAAGTTAAGTACTTAATTCGTTCCGGAGGTCTGTTCTTAACCTGAAACTGTTCTTAACCTGAAGCACCACTTTAGCTAATGGGGCCTCCCGCTGCTGCTGCGCCGCTAGAGCACGATTTCTGTTCTCATCCTGAAGCAAAGTTCTTAACCTGAGGTACTATTTCTGGGTTAGCGGAGTCTGTAACCTGAAGCGTATGTAACCTGAAGCATATGTAACCCGAGGTACCACTGTACAAGATTCCTGACGGCTTCTCTCACAAGGGTCAAAGGAACATGCAAGCCCACTCACCATGACAAGGTGATGATCCAGTGCACATAAGAAGAGGATCCTTTTCTCACAATGGGCAGCTAGAGGTCCGTGGGAATCCAACAAGACAGACCTTCCAAGTGTCCCTATTTTTAAGGGGCAGTCCTGGATTTACAGAAGCCATTCCAGTTTCTGATTTGATCCCAGAATCAAATCTGATCCCCCTTAGGACGTCCCTGTTTTCAGTTGAGAAACATGGGAGGTGAAATATACTCGGAGTTGAGTGTGGATTTGGAGCCCACGTGATGCATAGTGGTGTAGGGTATTTAGAGTGTGGGTCAAGGGCCTGGGAGACCTGCGTTCAAATCCCCACTCCCTCTCGGCCTAACCTACCTCGCAGGGTACCACTTGTATTGTCTACTCTGGCTGGCAGCTGCTCTCCAGGGTCCCAGGCAGGGAGTCTTTTCCAGCCCAACCTGGAGATGCCAGGATGATCGAACCTGGAACCTCCAGCAGGCAAGACAAACGTTCTGACACGGAGCTATAGCCTATAGAGAGTCAGTGTGGTGTAGTGGTTAAGAGCAGTGGCCTCGTAATCTGGTTCGCGTCTCCGCTCCTCCACATGCAGCTGCTGGGTGACCTTGGGCCAGTCACACTTCTCTGAAGTCTCTCAGCCCCACTCACCTCACAGAGTGTTTGTTGTGGGGGAGGAAGGGAAAAGGAGATTGTTTGACACTTTGAGACTCCTTCGGGTAGTGATAAAGCGGGATATCAAATCCAAACTACTACTACTACTACTACTACTACTCCTCTTCTTCTTCTTCTTCTTCTTCTTCTTCTTCTTCTTCTTCTTCTTCTTCTTCTATTGCGTAAAGCTATCTCTGGTTACTAGTTACGATGGCTGCTGCCGGTCTTAGAGACAATTTGCCTCTGAATCTCAGTGGCTGGGAAACACAAGCGGAAAAGGACTTTCGCACTCAGATCTTGCTTGTGGGCTTCCCAGAGGCATCCAGTTGGCCCCCATGAAAGCAGAAGACTGGCTGGGTTAGATCTTTAGTCCAGTTGCGGACCTACGTTTTGTGGTCCCTGGAACTTGAACTGCTATGGGGGCCCCTTCGCAGCCAGCAACAAGATCTGGCTAACCACTGTTTTCTTCTTTCTTTTCGTATCATTTTTATAAAGTCTCCAAAAATATTTCAAAGCCTTCTATAAAGCAGGGGTCAGCAAACTTTTTCAGCAGGGGGCTGGTCCATTGTCCCTCAGACCTTCTGGGGGGCTGGACTATATTTTGGAGGGGGGAAATGAACGAATTCCTATGCCCCACAAATAACCCAGAGATGCATTTTAAATAAAAGGACACATTCTACTCATGTAAAAACATGCTGATTCCCGGACTGTCCGCGGGCTGGATTTAGAAGGCGATTGGGCCGGATCCGGCCCCCAGGCCTTAGTTTGCCTGTTGTTGTTGTTTAGTCATTTAGTCATGTCCGACTCTTCGTGACCCCATGGACCAGAGCACGCCAGGCACTCCTGTCTTAAGGTAAAGGTAAAGGGACCCCTGACCATTAGGTCCAGTCGTGGCCGACTCTGGGGTTGTGGCACTCATCTCGCTTTACTGGCTGAGGGATCCGGCGTACAGCTTCCAGGTCATGTGGCCAGCATGACTAAGCCGCTTCTGGCGAACCAGAGCAGCGCACGGAAATGCCGTTTACCTTCCCGCCAGAGCGGTACCTATTTATCTACTTGCACTTTGATGTTCTTTCGAACTCCTAGGTTGGCAGGAGCAGGGACCTAGCAATGGGAGCTCACCCCGTCATGGGGAGTTGAACCACCGACCTTCTGATCGGCAAGTCCTAGGCTCTGTGGTTTAACCCACAGCGCCACCCGCGTCCCTGTCTTACCCATGCTTAAATACCTTTCATTTCATCCCTCTGCCTTCCCCTGGGGAAAACCACTCAATAGCGGTCAGTTGGAGCAAACGGCAATTCAGGTTTTCTCTGCATGGACGTTTGCTCTGATTCAGCGGGTTTTTCCTGGGAAAGGAGCAATTCTAAGGGGCAAACTGCCCAGACCCAAGCTTTCTATACATGGAACAAGTGGCTGAGCCCAGAATGGCAAGGGAACAAGAATTCTAACCAGTGGCGAAAGGATTAAGACTCCCATTCCTCCTGTCTTTTTTCTTGAGACTGGCTTTGGCTTGTGTTTGGAACGGGCGGGGAGCCATCAGGGGAATGTTACACATATAATTTGCCCCTGAGCCAAATGTGTAACATCTAATTTGGCCCTCAGCCCGGCGAGCGAGTCTCTGGGTGGTTGTGCATCCTTGCACAGCCGTGTCAAAAGACTCCGCCGCTGTGTGTTTTCCAAAGCCCCCTGCAAAAAAAAAAGTCGGTTCACGTTGCGATGTTTTTTTACGCTTAACCTGAAATGGATTCTTGTTTGGTTTTGCCCCCCACAAACTTTTGTTTCTGGGGATTAGCTCCCTGGCTCACCCTGCCTCTTTTGCAAGACTTCAATCAGTCGTTTTATCATCTCACACTTCCCTCCCCCCCCCCCCCAGTAGGGTAAATTGGAAAGCGCAGGACTGATTTTTATTTTTTAATGGCAGGGCAAGGGAGGTGCAAGTTCCTTCCTGACTGTTCCAGCATGCCCCTGGCTCTTCTCACCCTCCCTCTGACACTCGCCAGGTGAAAGCAGGTAGATAAGATTTCCACGGCAAGATAGGCTCAGGGGTGCTGTGACAAACCTCTCGGGGTTCGTCGAACATGTGACAGAAAAACAGGGATCATGCCAAGGCCTCCTGCTCCTGAACCGTTTCCATTCCAGCTGGTCATTCTATGAGCTTCAAGAATGGGTGCCTTTAAGAACCAGCTTTTCCCTCTTCCCTCCCCACCCCTTTTTCCTTGTGTGTTGTGCCTTTCAGATTGCAAAACTGCAGAAAGAGGCTGTCTCATATTAATTTACTTTCTGTAAGCCTCACCTTGCCAACAAAGGTCCGTATAGTTAAAGCTATGGTTTTCCCAGTAGTGATGTATGGAAGCGAGAGCTGGACCATAAAGAAGGCTGATCGCCGAAGAATGGATGCTTTTGAATTATGGTGCTGGAGGAGACTCTTGAGAGTCCCATGGACTGCAAGAAGATCAAACCTCTCCATTCTGAAGGAAATCAGCCCTGAGTGCTCACTAGAAGGACAGATCGTGAAGCTGAGGCTCCAAGACTTTGGCCACCTCATGAGAAGAGAAGACTCCCTGGAAAAGACCCTGATGTTGGGAAAGATGGAGGGCACAAGGAGAAGGGGACGACAGAGGATGAGATGGTTGGACAGTGTTCTCGAAGCTACCAACATGAGTCTGACCAAGCTGCAGGAGGCAGTGGAAGACAGAAGTGCCTGGCATGCTCTGGTCCATGGGGTCATGCAGAGTCGGACATGACTAAATGACTAAACAAGCTTCTCTTGAGTCCTTTTCTCGTGGCTGAAAGGTGCCGTACAAATGCTCCAAATAAATAATGCAGGTTTGTTCCCTCCCCCGCCCCCCGAAATTGGCGTGCCACGTGGCCCATTTAGCGCTTGCATAAATGGCAACAGCACTGGGGAATCTCCAGCCTATGGGTCTAAGTAGGCCCAGCAAGTGAGGACATGTTCCCCCATATATTCCTCTCTGGCAAGTGCACTCCCCAGGTGGGGCACTGCTGAGGCTACCACAGAGCTGCGCTTAGTTCCTTCTACAAACACAACTTTTAGTGTTGTACTTCCAGCCCTCTGGAACAAGTTCCTAGCTGAAATTATACAAGTGGCTAGCATTATGATGAATGCTTTAGCTGAGATTCCCACATTTGAGGGGCTTGGACTAGTTCTATGAATCCATTCAACACCTGAAGATGTTTTTGCTTGAAAAGGCATCCCTGGTGTGTGGCTCATTTTAACTGCGCTTTTGTAGAAATGGCTTTGTTTTTAGACTTTGTGGAAATGGTTTGATTCATTTTAAAGGGCTTGCGTTTGCAGCAAGGGGGCATTTCATCTTATTGTTGTCTTGTGCAGTAATAAGATAATAATTGTCTTATTATATCGTGCGGAACGTGTGCAGAAGAGGGTGACCAAGATATCGAAGAGTCTGGAAACCAGGCCTGATGAGGAACGATTGAGGGAGTTGGGTATATTTAGCCTGGAAAAGAGAAGACCTGGAAAAGAGGCAATACGAGAGCCATCATCAACTTTCCAAAGGGCTGTTCCATGTCCCATGGAAGACAGAGCCAGATTGTTTTCTAGTGCTCCAGAGGGCAGGACCTAGACCAATGAATTAAAATTAAAAGGGAGATGCCTACTAAATATTCAAAAGAACTCTCTTCCTCGGGAGGTTCTTAAATCGAGGTTTGAATGGCCACTTGGGCTTGGACTAGGTGACACTTGCGGTCCCTTCCAATCCTACACTTCTATAAATTTGTAAAATAAATGATGGCAGAGCTTTGGGAAGGTAAAGACATAGCACCCTGCAGAAAGAGGGTTTGCTATGCAAGATTCACTGTACACTGGTACCTCGGGATGCGAACAGGATCCATTCCGGAGCCCCGTTCACATCCTGAACATAGCGTAAGATGCGACAGCATGTCTGTGCATGTGCGGGTCATGTTTCGCCGCTTCCGCGCATGCGTGTGATGTCATTTTGACTGCCTGCGCATGCGCGAGTGGCAAAACCTGGAAGTAACGGAGCTCTGTTACTTCCAGGTTGCTGCAGAGCGCACCCGAAAGCGCTCAACCTGAAGCGTATTTATCCCGAGGTATGACTGTACAGGGGATGTGGGTGGCACTGTGGGTTAAACCACAGAGCCTAGGACTTGCCGATCAGAAGGTTGGCAGTTCGAATCCCCGTGACGGGGTGAGCGCCTGTTGCTCGGTCCCTGCTCCTGCCAACCTAGTAGTTCGAAAGCATGTCAAAGTGCAAGTAGATAAATAGGTACCGCTCTGGCGGGAAGGTAAACGGCATTTCCGTGCGCTGCTCTGGTTCGCCAGAAGTGGCTTAGTCATGCTGGCCACATGACCTGGAAGCTGTACGCCGGATCCCTCAGCCAGTAAAGCGAGATGAGCGCCACAACCCCAGAGTCGGCCACGACTGGACCTAATGGTCAGGGGTCCCTTTACCTTTACCTTAAGACAGGAGTGCCTGGCATGCTCTGGTCCATGGGGTCATGAAGAGTCGGACACGACTAAATGACTAAACAACAACAACAGGCAAACTAAGGCCTGGGGGCCGGATCCAGCCCAATCGCCTTCTAAATCCAGCCCGCGGACGGTCTGGGAATCATCATGTAGTTCGAAAGCATGTCAAAGTGCAAGTAGATAAATAGGTACCGCTCCGGCGGGAAGGTAAACGGTGTTTCCATGCACTGCTCTGGTTCGCCAGAAGTGGCTTAGTCATGCTGGCCACATGACCCGGAAGCTGTACGCCGGCTCCCTCGGCCAGTAAAGCGAGATGAGCGCCGCAACCCCAGAGTCGGCCACAACTGGACCTAATGGTCAAGGATCCCTTTACCTTTACCTTTATAACTGTACAAGGCACCTGCTTCATGGAGTTTTCCAACAGGGAAACACAGTTGGAGCCAACCCAGAGATTTCTTTTTGCGTGGAAAAGCCGTATGCCCATTGAGCCTCTTTCACACTGGCACCCAGTGGGCAGTTACTGGGGGCATGGCCGATGGGCACACCAGCATCCGAGGGTGGGGTACGCACCTGTGATCTTGCTCCCCCTTCAAGCTTTCACTGGATATGTACAAATGCAGGTATAATAGGTGAAGGGGTACCAAGAGAGGATAAAGACTTCTTTATGTGTGCAAGGACAGCAGCGAGAATGCTACTTGCCCAGAGATGGAAGAAAGGAGAAGTACCGACCAAAGAAGAATGGAAGATGAAACTGATGGGAATATGTGGAGATGGCGAAACTGACGGGGGAGATCCGAAACCAGGAAGATTTCTAAAAGACCGGAGTAAATTTTTAATTTATTTAAAAGACCACCATAAACAGTTAAAATCACTGGCAGGGATGTAATGACACTTCTAATGTGGGATCAGCTATGGTAACTACAGTGGTGCCTCGCAAGATGAAATTAATCCATTCCGCGAGTCTCTTCGTCTTGCGGTTTTTTTGTCTTGCGAAGCACGGCTATTAGCGGCTTAGCAGCTTAGCGGCTATTAGCAGCTTAGCGGCTTAGCGGCTATTAACGGCTTAGCGGCTTTAAGAAAAAGGAAACAAACTCGCAAGAACTCGCAAGACGTTTCGTCTTGCGAAGCAAGCCCATAGGGAAATTCGTCTTGCGGAATGACTCAAAAAACGGAAAACTCTTTCGTCTAGCGAGTTTTTCGTCTTGCGAGGCATTCGTCTTGCGGGGCACCACTGTATCGATATATAACAGCTGGACAATGGTAATAAGATGCAGTAAATTTAATCTTAAATATGGAACCCCTGGAGGGAGGGAAGGAGTGCAATAAAGATGAGGATTTACCTAATAAAATGTATACACTGGTCACATATGTGCCAGTTACCACTTTCAGAAGCCTACAGACTGTTAATGTGGATGAAAACTAATCTTTCATTACAATAAAAATGTTATGACATTTTTTAAAAAAAGAACGTTTTAATGTAATGTTTGAAATGGTTAAAGTTAAAATTGTGACAAACTAAAAATTTTTTTAAGGGAAACAAAAACCAAGACCCAAAATGCACACTTCTTCCCTGATGCATGCAGTGACACATATCCAGGGTCGAAAGATAAAGGGTCACAGCGCAACAGCAACTGATCTGCCGCAAGTGAATCACGCTATAAATCCTATTTAAATATCCCACCCCTAAATGCAGGAATCTAATCCTTCTGGGCTGAGGGGGTGGTAGAGACAGAGCCACACCTTCCCTGTGCCCAAATCAGGTGATGCTTTGCCTGCCCTGACTTTGTGACCTATTTAGGAGTTAAGCAGCACAGAACCGGGAAGAGTCTCTCTCTCTTTCTCTCTCTCTCTCTCTCTCTCTCTCTCTCTCTCTCTCTCTGCCCTGCTGGTTTCTCTGTGCGACAGTGTTTGTATTCTTGAATAATCACCATCTTTCTCTCTAGGGATGACACACCTGTGGCACTACAGGATGAAAGCTCTCATTCCCAGCCCCCCAGCTGTGGACCATACCCTCCGACATTTCTCCGATGAAAATAGAGATTCCCCCCCCCCCTCCAGCATTTCTCCAATAGAAATGGGGACTCCCTATTCCATACCCTCTAAAATTTATCCAGTGAAAATAGGGACACCCTACCAAAGGGATGCGGGTGGTGCTGTGGGTTAAACCACAGAGCCTAGGACTTGCTGATCAGAAGGTCGGCGGTTCGAATCCCCGCGACGGGGTGAGCTCCCGTTGCTCGGTCCCTGCTCCTGCCAACCTAGCAGTTCGAAAGCACGTCAAAGTGCAAGTAGATAAATAGGCACTGCTCCAGCAGGAAGGTAAACGGCGTTTCCGTGCACTGCTCTGGTTCTCCAGAAGTGGCTTAGTCATGCTGGCCACATGACCCGGAAGCTGTCTACGGACAAACGCCGGCTCCCTCAGCCAATAAAGCGAGATGAGCGCCACAACCCCAGAGTCGTCCACGACTGGACCTAACAGTCAGGAGTACCTTTACCTTTACACCTTCTGGAGGATTCATGGGGGGGGGAATCCCTGACCAAGTCACCCCCTGGCCAGCCAATTGGCTGGCTCTGGGGGCATGGCCTACCCTATTTAACGCAGGTGCGGCCAGGGATCTCCCTCTTTTCCCGCCGACCAGCTGTTCCTGTTTTTCCTACCCTCCCATCCTATAATATTTTCGTTCCTTGACCTTGCTATGGACCTTGGTTGATCGCCGTTGAGGGGCCTGGTAGGAATTTTTCCACTTGGCAAATTGGCACCAGCCCTTGGTTTTTGCCTACCTCGTAGGAAATCGTCACAACTTTCTGGCTATTGGCAGTTAGGCATTGGTATTGTTCTGTAGATGGAAGAGGGGAGGAAGCGCCATCACCTGCCCTGCATATTGAAGGGCAGCCTGCACCACAAGCTCTTCTTGTTGACCACACCTTTGGGTGGAGACTCCCTCACACATCCCCTCCCCAGTACCCACTTTTTAAGCAGGGAGGTTGGGTGGCCACCTGTCTCGGATGCTTTCGTTGAGATTCCAGCATTGCAGGGGGTTGGAATGGATGACCCTCCCAATTCTGCGATTCCATGATCCTTAAGGAGCAGGCTGTAGTTCATTGGTGGAGCCCATAGCACTTTGGAAGTGTTCAATCAAAGTTTCTAAGGCAGATCTTTTTCTGCACCGCCATGCATCCCAAACGCATCATTGAGACTGGAGGCAAGTCTCCCTTCAGTAGAAGTACGGACTTGGCAAAGAACTCTTAACTTCCGGTTCCGCCTAAACTCAAATTCCCCCGGTTTACTATCCCTAGTACTTCAAGACTCCCATAAAAGTGCCTGGCTTAAAACAGTCTATCAAAAACTTCACTAGTGGCCTATCCCCACAACATCTACATCTACCCACTAAAGCAAACAGTCGAATTGGTCAACATCTAAAAGATATCGAGCATCAGAACAACCTGGCCACTATAAGGAAATTCAGCCCTTGGTACGTTCATTTTCCACCTCTCCATTTTGATTCTCTGGCCCCATATCTGCACAAACCTATTATCCCAAAATAGTAAAGGTAAAGGGACCCCTGACCATTAGGTCCAGTCGTGACTGACTCTGGCGTTGTGGCGCTCATCTCACTTTATTGGCCAGGGGAGCCGGCGTACAGCTTCCAGGTCATGTGGCGAACCAGAGCAGCGCACGGAAACGCCATTTACCTTCCCGCTGGAGTGGTACCTATTTATCTACTTGCACTTTGATGTGCTTTTGAACTGCTAGGTTGGCAGGAGCAGGGACCGAGCAACGGGAGCTCACCCCGTCGCGGGGATTTGAACCGCCGACCTTCTGATCGGCAAGTCCTAGGCTCTGTGGTTTAATCCACAGCACCACCCACGTCCCTTATCCCAAAATACAGACGTGCTTTTACACTTGCAAGACTGGATGTTTTGCCATCTGCGGTACTTGAGGGTCGATTCCAAAAGATCCCACCTGAGAAACGTCTTTGCCCCTGTGGAGATGGTAGCACCGAAACAGCGGCACACGTCCTCCTGTCCACCCCACTCGTACTAACCATCTCAGGGCGCTCAACCACTGCCACAATGTCCTTTCTCCTACCAGATCAAAATGAGCAGATAACGGCAAAGGTTGCTAGGTTCATAGCAGGGGCGATCAGAATAAGGGCCACTGACTGATTGCTGATTCAGGACTTTAAATTGTGCTCTTATATCAAATTTCCTTTTCTGCGTATGCTGTAATGTTTTACTGTTGCTATGGCCATTGGCTAATGTGAATAAAGTTTTATAAAAGTCAATCCTTTATTAGGCATAGCAAACCACACATTATGAAACAAACACCGTATACAAATTGTGCAAAATACGAGCTCAGCATAACAAGGTTTGTCCCAGTCAGATCTTTAACTCCAGAGAAAATCAATTTGCATAAATAATACAATATCACACTACCACATCACCGATCAATTAAGAACCACTAAATCTCTTTATAATGGCCCAGTCTTTCTACATGGACAGCACTCAAAAATTCAGCCACTATTAAAGTAATTTGATCATTCCTGTCCGAGAGTAGATCCTGAACCGCTGGTGGCATAGAATTGAGTATGTTAAGTTGTAAGGCCTCTAATCATTATCTTTTGGCATAAATGTCAAAATCACCAGAAAAGAAAATATGCTCCAAAGTATCAGGTTCCTGTTTACTACATTTGCAGAGATGCTCTGCTTCTGAGAGAGCTAAATATCTTCCTCTTACTATCATCGAGGGAAACATATTAAATCTGGCTAACATAAACAGCCTGCACAATTCATGATTCTTCAGATTTGTCGTGTATCCCTTTTGAAAATCTCTACACAATTCTAATCTAAAAATCATTGGTGGAGTGCAAGAGGTGCCATCAGGCAGGAAAGGGAGAGACCCCCTTTCAGAAACCATGGAAGGTCCCTGACCCAATATTAGGTGACTCCCCATCTTCCTCCAAGCCTGATCGGCCCTGATCCATGGAGGAGAGGGTGTGTCTTGTTGGCTCCTAGTGCTGGAGGGTGAAATGGACTCTCCTGGTGAGAAGCAGTGGCAGGAGAAACATGTGGGTTTCTTGAAAGGATCCTCTGGGTAGCTACTGTGTGAAACAGGATGCTCTGCGGCATGGATCCTTGACCTAATCTTGCAAGGCTCTTTTTATCTTCAGAGCTAGCAGAGGTATTAGGGCAGCTCTATAGACACAGGATAATGTTGAGAGAACAAACAGCGTTTGCCGTGACACCTGGCCTCTGAAATCTCTCCGTCAAGCCTCTTCTGTTCCCCCCACCGCGCCCTAAAACCGATGTGAACCAGCCTGGCTTCTCCTGTAAATATTTATCCATTGATTATTTCTATCCCGCTCTTCAGCCAAAAAGAAAAAGGACACACGCATTCACACAGACAGGGAAAAGCTTACAGATCACTTTTTCTTTCTTTCTTTTAAAGACTGTTCTCTTCTTTCATGTTTACAATCTTAAAAGATACGGCATGAAAGGAAAATGGATCAGGAGGGAGGAGGAAAACAAGAGCCAAGTTTTCAGTTATAAGCCAATAAACAGCAGCTAAGCCTGGGGGAGGGTGGCGGTGCCCCCACCGGTACTTTGCTGATCTCAGGGATGGCACACACACACACGCCGTGTCCCCATCACCCCCCTAAAAAATGTCTCATGCTCCCTACGTGACGGATTCCCAGGGGGTCGTGCAAACAACCAAGTCTCTGAGCATGGATTAGCTCTGTGTGTGTGTGTGTACATTGCAAAACCCAGTAGTAACAGTAAATCTGAAAATGGAAGTTTCGATGTTTTCTGCCTGGGTGTAAGCCTCTGTAGTGGCGGTTTAATCTCTCTTGATAGTAGGATAATCTGTATTACCGACTCTCTCCCGTGTGGGCGGAAACCTTATCGCAGCATCACCTGGCAGGTAAGCCCGAGCTGAAGGGAATTGGGAAACCGGGAGAATCTCCTCAGTAAAGAAAACACCTTGTCCAACCTTCTTGCCACCGTTCCCAACCTGGTGCCCTCTGGACTATCCTTCACTCGGGGTTTTTTAGAGCTCAGTTGGGTGCCCGTCTGTCAGGAAATCTTCAGCTACGATTCCTGCGTTGTACGGGGTGGAATGACCTTGGGGCCGCCTCCAGCTTTACAGTTCTCTGATTCTCTAATCCAGTGATTCCAGCCACCCCCAAAACACTCTGGGTACCAAGAAGGGCCCTTGAGGGGCGTGACTTGGAGAGGGCCAGACAGGGATGATCAGAGGGGCACATCTGCCCCATAGGACTTCAAGATTCACAGCGAGGTCCAGGGTGTAGAGAGTTCAGGGCCTCCTCAACCCCACATCTCTTTAAGCCCAGAGCTAAGCCACACCTTAGCTCAGTGTGAACTGATGGTATTGTCTCGTCTTCAAACAAAAGCAGCGCTGGATTGCTTCTAATTCACTTCTTGGCAATGATATGGGGGCGAAAGCAAAGGCGAAGGGGGGTGGGTGGGTGGGAGAAAACACACAAGCCGTCCTCTCGGGGGAAGAGGTCAGGGCAAATTCCGTTGTGTGTGTTTGTTGAGAGGCAGTGTATACACAACCCAAAGCATGTCCGTGCCTGTTTAAATGCCAATCCGCTAATGGGACTGAATAGATGGATCTCAACGAGGCTGGAGTCTGCGTTGGGATGGGGCTGGCAGCCGAGACGCCTAGCAGGAACGGTGTCAGGCAGAGGCATTTTGCTGCCCAAGGTGGACAAGTTGACACACACACCCATTTCAGTCTGGCCACAGTGATGCATGTGACGCTCACCTCCAGACTTGATTATTGTAACTTGCTCTACGCGGGGCTGCCCTTGAAGCTGACCCAGAAACTCCAGCGGGTGCAGAATGCCACAGTGAGGCTCCTTACGGGGTCCTTGCTGTGGGATCACATTCATCCAGTGCTTTACCAACTGCACTGGCTCCCGGTGGAGTACAGGGTCAGGTTTAAGGTGCTGGTTTTGACCTTTAAAGCCCTATGCGGCCTAGGACCCACGTACCTACGGGACTGCCTCTCCTGGTATGCCCCGCGGAGGACCTTAAGGTCCACAAATAACAACACTTTGGAGGTCCCGAGCCTCAAGGAGGTTAGATTGGTCTCAAGTAGGGCCAGGGCCTTTTCAGCACTGGCCCCAACGTGGTGGAATGCTCTGTCCCAAGAGACTAGGGCCCTGCGGGACTTGACATCTTTCCACAGGGCCTGCAAGACAGAGCTGTTCCGCCTGGCCTTTGGTTTGGACTTGGTCAGACCCTTATGTTTCCCTTCCCTTATGGTCTTGATTTATCAGCTATTTTAAAATGAGGCTGCATTTTAAATTGCATTTTAACCTGTATTTTAAATTGGGGGTTTTTTTTTTCTTCCTCTCTTTCCCCCCTATTATGTTTTTACTGTGATTTTATTTTATTGGTGTTAGCCGCCCTGAGCCCGGCTCTGGCTGGGGAGGGCAGGGTATAAATAAAATTTATTATTTATATTATTATTATTATTATTATTATTATTATTATCATCATCATCATCATTACACACACACACACACACACACACACACACACACACACACACAGAGCTGCACCAGCTCTTAATTCCATGCACAGAAGCAGGGTTGGGTTATTGAATGCTCACTGAGCATTCGTGCTGATTTCTTCAAAGCCAGATTATACAGCATCATATGAAGCAGTTGTTATCCCACACTTTCCAGTAGATTTTCCCAGCACTTTCCTTACTTGTTTTAAAGGTATCTGTAGTTTTGGACTTCCGGGGTGGCGCCATCGGCAATGGCGGACTCCCTCTGAATTGGAGGGACTAGCTCCGCGCGAAACGGGTCTTCTCCGCTACGGCGAAGCGGGGACCCTTCTAAAAATCACAGGTGGATGAAGCCTGTGACCATGGGACTCGGCGGGCACCCTTAGCGCCCCCCCAACCCGCAAAGGAACCCACTAACGGGCTCCGAAGCGAAGAGGGGGAAGTGGCGCGGTGCTGTGAGTCAACTGCTATTTCCGTGGAGTGAAGCCGCACAGCTGTTGCCGGAGAGTGCTGCCTTTTTTCTGGGACAAATTGGCTTCTAAAATAAGCACCCGTGAGTACTTAAACTTTGAACAATTGGACTTTAAATAAGGACTTGCGAGCAGAAAGGAATTGGACTTAAAAATTTTACTTCAATTTGGTACTGAAACGGGAAGGTCTAAACAGGAAGTCAGCCTTCCGTTTCTTTGTAGACAGAATAAAGCAAAGACAATGTAAACTAGAGCTCAGAAAATCGCCTCTAAAGGATTGGCTTTCATCATTTAAAATTGTTGAACCCCCCTTCAGCAGCAGGAGAAGAAGGGGGATCTTTTCTGGACTGTTTAAACCTGCAGAAGTGAGTTTAAAGTAAAGTAACTTTCCACCGTCCTGATCCTGGAGCGGGGTGTCAGGACTGACGTTTGAAGCTCATTGACCAGAAACAAGCGCTTTTGACAGATAGCTAAAAGAAGAGGAACATAGTGATTCCATTGTTTCCTTTCGCACCTTAAAGGAACAAATATTGACAAAATATCTGAAAAAAGGAAACTCTGTTGCTAGACTTGTCTTTAAAAGAAAGATTAAACAGAAGTTTTCCCCCTAGAGGGAGACTGAAACTGTAACCAACTCCTGGGAGCTGGCACCTGTTACAGATTACAATTGTGGGAATAGACATCTGACCTTCAGGACAATGTATTCAGAAGCTCTGTTGTGTGCTTTCTATAAGACAAATGCCCTACTGGAACAGTTACATGAGAAGACGAATTTGATGGCTGATTCGATTAGAAATTTTGAACAGGCAGTGGGAAATTTTGAACAGGCAGTGGGAAAATATGTGGAGCCCACCCAGGAATTAAATCAAGAGTGTGTCTTGACAGAACAGGCCCTACAGGAATATGAGCTTTCGGATTTGACAAATGAACTTGGAAAAAGCCAGATTTGGAAAGAAAAAGTTTGGTTTGGTTTGGAAATGGGGGGTTGGATAGACCCTCCTATGAAATTGGACTTTTCAAGTCTGGCAATGGGCCGTGAGATGTTTGGGATTGTGGGGGCTCTTAATTTTGGAGGGATTCTGAAACATGTTTTTAAATACCACATGGAATTTAGTGTCGATTATGGAAAAGGGACTGATCTGTCGAGAAGGGTTAAAAATATTGCTATGTTGGAGTTCCCACGAGTGAAAGGAGCAGGAGACAAAGGAAAATACAGCTATAAATATGAAGAAGAGCCGCGGAAGGGTCATGGAAGGGACTTAAGGGCCTTGGATATAAGATTACCAGGTTAATGCGCCAGATTGATGGGATAATAAGGACTGACAAAACCCGGGACCAGGAGGAAGGGACGCTGGATGAAGATTGGATTTGTTTTTATTTCTTTTTTTTCACTACTAGGACTGTTTTATAAAATTGATGAATGTTAGAAAAATGTTGGAATGAAATTACTTGGCTTTAGTAAAAATGTTTAAAGAATTATGCAAGAATATTATGGTTATGAGAAGTTGGTAAAAATAAGATTTAAGTTTTAAGTCTCAAGGTTTTTTTATAGTAAGATAAGATTAAAATAGTTTAAGGTAATGTAATGACAGAATATTATGAAATATGGAAAGGATTTGCTGTGACAATTAACAAACAGGATACAAGGAAGGGGAGGAGGAGGAGGTCAAGGAAAGAGGGTAATGACAGTTGAGGAGTTGAGAATAATGGATTTGTTTTTAAATGTTTGTGGTGTATTTTTGTTTTTTTCTTTCTTATTTTGAATTTGTATATGTATGGTTGGAAGTGGTTTGTTTTTCTCTTTTTCTACTTTGTTTTTCTTTTGTAACTTTAAAAAAATTTTTTTTTCCAATAAATATCATTTAAAAATAAAATAAAATAAAGGTATCTGTAGTTTTGTGTGTGTTTTAACTGGGGTGGGGAATTTTTCCTAGCTCTTTTTAGTGCACTTCAGCTTGGGATGGTCACGTAGAAGACGATTAATAAGTTAATCATCCCCATCAAATTAAGTACAGCGGTACCTTGGTTCTCAAACACCTTGGAACTCAAACAACTTGGAACCCAAACACTGCAAACCCGGAAGTAAGTGTTCTGGTTTGCGAACTTTTTCCGGAAGCTGAATGTGCTTCGTTTTGAGTCTTACACTGATGATTTGAGTGCCACACTTCCGTTTTGAGTGTTATGCAGAGGTCTGTCAGTTTTTGCTATTTATTTTGCGTTTTTTGTGGCTTTTTTGTGATTGTGTGGAACCCAGTTCAGCTACCGACTGATTGATTGTGTGACTGCAGTACATTGTTTATTGCTTTCATTTACGGATCAGTGGTCTCATTAGATAGTAAAATTCATGTTAAACTGCTGTTTTAGGGGTTGTTTTTAAAAGTCTGGAACGGATTAATCCATTTTGCATTACTTTCTATGGGAAAATGCGCCTTGGTTTTGGAACGCTTTGGTTTTGGAACGGACTTCCGGAACGGATTAAGTTTGAGAACCAAGGGACCACTGTACACGGTTATATAAGCAGGTTATCACTGCCATTTTTTTGGCTGCAAATGACCCATCAGCCACCACTTTGTCATCATTTTTTTCTCCCAGGCATGGATACTGCGCGCTATTCTGCACTTTGGCCTTCCACCCCAGAAGGCT
>NC_138026.1:118405606-118619271 GCF_964106645.2 Podarcis pityusensis
TCATTGCTTTGACACTGGTGATCTATGCTTCTTCCAGTACACTGGCATTAGTTCACCTGTCTTCCCAAATGATGTGTAAATTTTTTCGGAGACACCATTGATGGAATCTTTTGAAGAGTTGGAGATGGTGTTTATAAGTGGTCCATGTTTCACAAGCATACAGTAAAGTTGGTAGTACAATAGCTTTGTAAACAAGCATTTTGGTTTCCCTGTGAATGTCCCGGTCCTCAAACACTCTGCACTTGAATCAGGAAAAAGCTGAACTTGCAGAGCTCAGGCGATGCTGGATTTCAGCATCAATGTCAGCCCTTGTGGAAAGATAACTGCCCAGGTAGGAGAAGTGATCGACATTTTCCAATGTTACTCCATTGAGTTGGATTTGTGGCACGCTTGGCAAATCCACACCGTGATCAACTCCTGCCCGGAAACCAATGTCCCCACTGTGGAAGGACATGTGGATCCAGAATTGGCCTCCAAAGTCACTTACGGACTCATTGTTAAAACCGTGTTTATGGAAGACAATCTTACTCGGCTACGAGCGATCACCAGAGAAGAAGATATCAATAACAAAAATGATGATGCATGGTTTTATCTACAGAAAGATGGCATGCAAATAAAATTAACCCTCAAATGCCAAAAGGCTGAGCAAAGGCGTGTTTCTTCAGCATCGCCTGAAAAAAAAACCCTGTACAACACATCTGAAGGGAGGGAGTTTTGCAGTTTAAAGGCTGCCACAGAGAATGATCCCAGACATCTTGTTGTTCTTCCTTCTACTGATAAAGAAAATCACCTGGATGTCTACCAGGAGATTCTGATCTACCTTCTTCCCGCCCCCGCCTTAGGGCAGATCAAACAAGGTCACATCCCCATAGGTAACGCTGTGGCATATTCAGCATGTTCCAAACACCTCTGGGTCAAGGAAGCACAAAAGGGATCACAAGCCTGGGCGAGGCACATTCAGGATTTGGGGTTGACAAAGGGGCCTTCGGAATCAGGAAGGGGCAAGGGGTGTGTGGGAGATACAACCTGTGAGCACCCGAGAACCGTGCAAGCAAAACAAGGCTCTCTCTGCACTATGCATTTAAAGCAGCCTCACATCATTCCAGACTCTCCAAGTGCCCCTATTTTCCAGGGAGAGTCCCAGATTTACAGAAGACATCCCGGTTGCTGATCTGATCCCCGAAAGCCCTGCTTTTCCTAAGCCCATCCCTATTTACGGGACTGCCTCTCCTGGTCTGCCCCGCAGAGGACCTTAAGGTCCAGGAATAATCATAGTTTAGAGGTCCCGGGCCCTAAGGAAGTCAGACTATCCTCCACCAGGGCCAGGGCCTTCTCAGTGATGGCTGGTGGACTGCTCTGTCCCATGAGACCAGAGCCCTGCAGGATTAACCTCCTTCCGCAGAGCCTGTAAGACAGAGCTATTCCGCCTGGCTTTTGATTTGAATTCAGCCTGATCTTTTGTTTCCCTTCTTTTCCCTCCCCCTCCCCTTTTATGAAGATCACCCGCTCTGAGACCCCACAGCTAATTCTCCCCTGGCCTCCTTGCTGGCCCACGTAGGACCAATTCAGCCAGCTAGCCCTGGGGATTATTTAACTGATTTTTGATTTTTATTGTTATTCATGTTTTTATACTGTTGTTATGCTGCTTTTATAATTAAGTGTTTTAAAGTGTTTAAAATTTGTTGTTAGCTGCCCTGAGCCCGGTTTTTGAACCGGGAAGGGCAGGGTATAAATAAAAAATTATTATTATTATTATTATTATTATTATTATTATTATTTATTTATTTTTGTCAGAGAAATGTTGGAGGGTTGTTGCTGTTTTTTATCATAGAGTTGGAAGAGACCCCAAGGGTCATCTAGTCCAACCCCCCCTGCACTGAAGGAATGGAATATCCCTATTTTCACCGGAGGAATGTTGGAGGGCATGCCACTCTAAGCAGTCAAAGACTGCTTCCCCCCCAAAGACTCCTGGGGTCTATAGTTTGCAATATGTGCCAAGTTGCTAAGAAGCTCCCTATTCCCCTATTAGCTGAGATTTCTGCGTCAAAGGGGGTTGTATTAGATGACCCACAGGGTCCCTCCCAACTGTATGACTCTATTATACAGTGGTACCTTGGTTCTCAAACTTAATCCGTTCCAGAAGTCCATTCCAAAACCAAAGCGTTCCAAAACCAAGGTGCACTTTCCCATAGAAAATAATGCAAAACGGATTAATCCGTTCCAGACTATTAAAAACAACCCCTAAAACAGCAATTTAACATGACTTTTACTATATAACGAGACCATTGATCCATAAAGTGAAAGCAATAAACAATATACTGTACAGTGGTACCTCGGGTTACAGACGCTTCAGGTTACAGACACTTCAGGTTACAGACGCTTCAGGTTACAGACTCCGCTAACCCAGAAATAGTACCTTGGGTTAAGAACTTTGCTTCAGGATGAGAACAGAAATTGTATGACAGCGGCGCAGCGGGAGGCCCCATTAGCTAAAGTGATGTCTCAGGTTAAGAACAGTTTCAGGTTAAGAACGGACCTCTGGAACGAATTAAGTTCTTAACCCGAGGTACCAGTGTACTAAAAAATAAATAAGACAGTGTTGTAGATGATAAAAATCATCACCCACACAGTCACAAAAACAAATTGACCGAAAAAGCCTCAAAAACAAAAACACAAAAACAAAAGTGCCAAACTTAATCCATTCCGGGAGTCCGTTTGACTTCCGAAATGTTTGAAAACCAAGGTGCAGTTTCTGATTGGTGCAGGCACCCTGGAAACAATAGCCGACAACTGTATCGGATGTTCGGCTTCCGAAAAATGTTTGAAAACCGGAACACTTACTTCCTGGTTTTCCGCGTTTGGGAACCAAGGCGTTTGAGAACCAAGGTACCATAGTAATTCCTGAGGACTGGAGAGACCTGGTCCCATCAGTCTCAGCCAGGTCACGATAGCTGTTGTGCCTCTTCATATTATTTCAGGGACCTCTGCCCTACTTTCCTCCCCAGCTCGCCATTTGAGCTGCTGAGCCAATGAGGATGGGTTGGTACCAGCATCAAATTGAAGCCGGTGGAAGTCTTTTAAAAACAAACAAACAAAAAAACCACACTTTTTAAGGTAGATAAGGACAAGATGCGTGTGGTGCTGGAGGAGACTCTTGAGAGTCCCATGGACTGCAAGAAGATCAAACCTCTCCATTCTGAAGGAAATCAGCCCTGAGTGCTCACTGGAAGGACAGATCCTGAAGCTGAGGCTCCAAGACTTTGGCCACCTCATGAGAAGAGAAAACTCCCTGGAAAAGACCCTGATGTTGAAAAAGATGGAGGGCACAAGGAGAAGGGGACGACAGAGGGCAAGATGGTGGGACAGTGTTCTCGAAGCTACCAGCATGAGTTTGACCAAACTGCGGGAGGCAGTGGAAGACAGGAGTGCCTGGCGTGCTCTGGTCCAGGGGGTCATGAAGAGTCGGACATGACTAAACGACTAAACAACAACAAGGAAAAGATGAAATTATACAATTGAATATAAATATAGATGGGAAACCACTATGTATAGTGAATACTTATCTACTTTTAAACATTTTCACCTATGATCCTTTTCTTTCACTTCTTTATTTTTTCCTTGTTCTTTTTTTCTTTTTTCTGATATCTTATCTTTCATTTCACTCCTTTATTGTGAATAGCATTTTATAGAGGTATAAATAGCTGTAAATATGAAAAGAGGCAAAGTATTCTCTAATTTTTTTCCTTGGCTATATGTATTTTCTTTTTCTTTTGTTGTAAATATGTATGTTTTCTAATTTGTACTTAATAAAAATTTAAAATTTAAAAAACAAAAACACAAATTGAAGCCCACCTGCCCCAGTCATCGTTCCCCACCACCACCTCCCAGAAAACAGATCAGCTGAGATCTAAGTCTTAATCAGAAACTGACAGGCTTGCGCAAGGAGCGGCAGAGATGTGTCAGCCAGCCTGTCCGTTTCCTAGATCTGCAGCCTGGATTACCCTCGGGCAAAAAAAAAAAAAAAAAAGTTGCCCACGGTACAGGGTCACCCGCCTTTTTTCTGGCAACTTGCTTGGCTGGAAAAGTCAGCTGGGGACCAGGAGAACTTGCAAAGCATCTCTCTCTTGGGATGCTGAGCTCAGCTGCTTGGGCTGGAGGCTTCCCCAGCTCTGGGTCTCAGCCCCACAGATTGGGGAAGGGATTCTCTACGCACCCAGCTACTTGCCGCCTTTGCAGTTCACCGCCCGGGTGCAATCCCTGCCAGCGCAATCTGCTGGCGGCTGATAACCACAGGATTGATAACCAAGCGAAGGCGGATCGTAAAAGAGGAATTTCCACAGGTGTCGTCTGGAGAGGGTGGGACCTGGCACGGGTGCCACTGACACCCTCCTGCAAAAATTCTTGCAAGGCTGCTGGGGGTGTAGTTTCTGTTGCTCGCTGTTGCCTTATCTGTTGATAAGGTTTGCTCCTATTAACAACCGTTCTCATTAACCCAAGGGGAATTGATTCCCAGCAAGGGGATTGCTTCACTTCTGCCGCGCCCGCACGGTGTTTTACTGTCTCTGCTCCTCCGCCTCTGACAGCAGCCTGACACGTTGCAGAGGGTTAGGCTGGATGACCTTTGGGGTTCCTTCCAACTGCTTTTCTCTGGTTCCAGCTACATTACAAAATCAGGAGATCGAACCTTTCCGGGCTTGTTTCCGGGCCAGGAAAAGCTCCGCTTGTGACGTTCCTGCATGCCAGGCTGCTTTCAGGGGCACAGGAGCAGAACTAGTTTTTTAAAAGGATGTTCGGAACGCTCCCTAGGCAGGGATAGATAAAAGCTGCCAATTTTGGTCTCTCATTTTTGCAGTCCTCAGTTCCACACTCGAGACAGTTTACAGATGAAAATAACAACAGCCAAAAAATATAGGAAAAAATCATTAAAACTACACACACACACGCACACACAAATATACTCTCCAAGTGGCACAAGGGGGTTGGACTAGATGACCCCTGGGGTCTCTTCCAATTTGACAATGCTATGATTCTTAGAAATCTATTCAAACCATACCGATAATTGCAATAAAAACAGCACAGCACCAGCCCTTTCATTAAAAGCAGCCAATTCCCAAAGGCTTGTTGGAAGCAGAAAGTCTTTTTTTATATAATTTTTTTATATTAATAATTTCAGCACAACAATTTATCAAAAACATATCACCCTCATTTTTCCACCTTCTCCCCACTCCCCAAACCAGAAATCCACCCTCCCACCCCACCCCCCAGACTTCCCTCAGCTCCTCTCTCTGGTTTTTCAGCACACGTTAATCTCTGCATATAATAAAATTGTAAAGATCCTTAATTTATCTATCTATATGTTACCAATAATAAATTTGTGTATGTTTATTCAAAACCTGCCAAGGAGTCCAATTCAGTTGGTTGTTTCTTTAAGTACTTTGTAAAAGGTTCCCATTCTTCTTTAAAGTCACAGTTGTCCTTGTCAAGGACAAGGAAGCAGAAAGGACAAGGAAGCAGCAAAGAGGGAGCCAGTCTGGCTTCTCTAGGGAGAGAGTTCCAAAGTAGTTCAGGAGCAACCACCAAGAAGGCACTCTCCTGCGTCCCCAACAAGCAGGCCAGTGAGGTTGGTGGGACCAAGAGAAGGGCTCCCCCCTAAGATCTTGGGGTCCAGGGAATTATGTGTGAGGGAATATGGTCCTGCAGATAGCTTGGACCTCAACTGTGTAGAACTTTATAGTTCTTAACCAGCACTTTGAATTGTGCCCCCAAACCAGACTAGTAGCTAGTGGAGCTTCTTGGAACAATCTGCTCCCGATAACCAGCTCTGGTCAGCAATTTTTCTCCAGCTCTTTGAGCAAGTTGAAGTTTCTGAGCACTTGCCAAAGGCAGCCCCATGTAGAGCAGGTTGTTGTTGTTGTTGTTACTACTAATATTATATTTATTAAATTGGTATACCAATCACAAGGCAGTTCACAGCATAAAAACACAAAACGAAAACACAAAATACCGAATGAAACAAAAAAAACCCAATGACCAATAAACGCTATTAAAGACCGTAGAATGTTAATCAGCCAAAGAGAAACATTTCCTCCCAGTTGCCTAAAGATATGTAACGAAGGTGCCAGGCAAGCCTCTCTGGAGAGAGCATTCCTCAAACCAGGGGAGCCACCACAGAAAAGGCCCTGTTCTCATGCTGCCACCCTCTGGGCCTTTTGTGGAGGAGGCACACGAAAAAGGGCCTCAGGCGATGATCGCAGGATTCAATATTTGGATTACAGGAATCAAAGTAGGACACACAGAGAGAGAGAGAGAGAGAGAGAGAGTTATGAGATCTATGGAAACATACAGATCATGAAAATACAAGAGGTACCTTGGTTCTCAAACTTAATCCATTCTGGAAGTCGGTTCCAAAACCAAAGCGTGCTTTCCCATAGAAAGTAACGCAAAAGGAATTAATCCATTCCAGACTTTTAAAAGCAACCCCCAAAATTTAACATGGATTTTACTATCTATCGAAACCATTGATCCATAAAATGAAACCAACAATCAATGTACTGTATTATAAAAGAAATAAGATAGTATTGTAGATGATGAAAATTAAAATTTATTTTTTTTCTTCTTCCCTGCACCGATGATAGTCATTGTTTGGATGGGGGGCTTTTATCCATTTTCGCAGTCACACGATCCATCAGTCAGTAGCTGAACTGGGTTCCACACAGTCACAAAAACAAATGAACCGAAAAAGCCTCAGAAACAAAAAACGCAAAATAAATAGCAAAAACAAAAGCGCCAAACTTAATCCATGCCAGAAGTCCGTTTGACTTCCGAAATGTTCAAAAACTAAGGCGCAGCTTCTGACTGGCGCCCCGGAAACAATAGCCGACAGCCGCATCGGATGTTCGGCTTCCAAAAATCGTTCGAAAACCGGAACATTTACTTCCGGGTTTTTGGAATTTGAGAACCAAGGCATTTGAGAACCAAGGTACCACTGTAAATAAATAAGTTAGCAAAGTGAAATTCTCCTTGACTCACCTATGGTTTCTTCCAGCAGCTCCCCCGCCAGCCTTCCCACTTCCGCCACAGCCACCCACGACAAGCCTTTCTCAGTGGCGAACACCAGGCTGCGGTAATGGATGTCAAGAGAGATGCTTCGCCGCAGATCCCGGACCTCGTCAAACTCATCCCAGCCCAGCAAATCCCTCAGGTGCTGGCGGCCCGTTTTCTGCTGATGGAGAGGATGGGATGAAGGAGGAAGAAACGTGAGTGACGCATTGAGGCCTGTTATTCCAAACACCCACCTGCCCCATGCCCAGAAACCCTCCGCGATATTTTACCCGCCTGCCTATGAAATTGCCTTCCCCCACGTGTGACTGCTTGACCCCATCGTTCGGTGGAACTGGCAGCAAGACAGGTGCCACGTGCTGCCTGTTCCGCATATGTAAGAACTCAGATATGTTTGGGTGGCAGTACCTATGGAACTCCCTGCCTATTGATACCAGGCAAACGCCTTCCTTGTGCTGTTTTTGAGGCTTGCTGAAAACATTTCTGTTCAGGCCTAGCCTACCTAAGTGCTTAGAAAGCTGTTGCGAGGTTAAACCTGTTTGTAGCCTATAGTCATTTTAACTTTTCATTAAAAGTCTTAAATAATTCCTGTTAACTTTCCTATTTACTGTTTTATCTTTTTTGTAAACCGCTTTGAGAGGCTTAGTTGTTTTTTTTTACAATCAAGCGGTATGTCGATTTTGTGATGATTGACTGATTGATATATGAATCAACTACTTAATTCACATTTCAAGAGAAATAACTAAGCAGTTTACATATTTTGAGTGCCTGTTTTGAATTGTTTTAGTTTTGTTTGAAACGTATGGCCTCCTTTTTAGTGTTTTCAGCTGTTATTTTGCTGTTTTTCTTGTCCATCGCATTGAGCTGATTGTGTAGGAAGTGATTAACAAATTAACAATGATGATGATCTCTTGACAAAAGGGGGAACAATCCCAGGCTTTTGCCACCCCTTATGGGCTAACAACCACAGTTCAGAGCTGCAACACGTTGCATGCTTCGAATACAGAAGTTTCAGGGTTCAAGCCTCACTTCTTAAGAAGCCTTGGTCAGACCACTCCTGGAAAACTGTGTCCAGTTGTGGGCACCACAACTGGACAAGCTGGAAGGTGCGCAGAGGAGGGCGACCAAGATGATCAAGGGTCTGGAAACCAAGCCTGATGACTGGGCCAAAGATTTTGGGTATAATATACAGCTGAGTGATTGGGTGAAATTATGGAAGGAAGGTTTAAAATTTACTGCATGCAATGCCCTAAAAGAAAATGTGATGAAAATGATGTATAGATGGTATATTACACCTGTTAAGTTAGCGAAAATGTATAAAGTCAGTAATAAATGTTGGAAATGTAAAGAAAAAGAGGGAACATTTTATCACATGTGGTGGGAATGTAAAAAGGTGAAATTCTTCTGGGAGATGATATATAATGAGTTGAAAAAAATGTTGAAATATACATTTATAAAGAAACCAGAAGCATTTCTATTGGGCATTGTGGGGAGTGATATAAATAGAAAGGAATGTAAGCTCTTTTTATATGCAATAACAGCCGCAAGAATATTATTGGCCCAAAAATGGAAGCAAGAAGAGTTACCGTCGATTGAAGAATGGAGAATGAAGTTAATGGACTATGCAGAATTAGATAAACTAACAGGAAGGATTCGAAACTGGAGAGACCAGAAATTCACGGAAGACTGGAGTAAATTTACTATTTACTATTTACTATTTGAAAAGTAATTGTGAAGAACAGATGACAATTGTAGGGTTGCAAGAAGTTTTGTGAGGAGTATTATTAGAAGTATTGTAAAAATGCACAAGGGAGAGGATGATTTGTTAAGAGATGTAAAGGCAATATAAAGTTAAGAAATGCATAAGAAGTGGTTAAAACGGTGGATCATCAGAGGTGCTGGTGGAAGTCCAAAAAGATTGTATAAGTGAAAAGTTTTGTGGTCCATTTTATAATTTATATGTTTAAATTAAAAAAAAAATATTATTAAAAAAAGGAAACCAAGCCTGATGAGGAGTGGTTGAAGGAGCGGGGTATGCTTAGCCTGGAAAAGAGGAGATTGAGAGGAGAGAGAAGAGCCATCTTCAAATATCTAAAGTGCATGGAAGATGGAGCAAGCATGGTTTCCCCTGCTCTGGAGGGTAGGACCTAAACCAATGGATTCAGGTTACGAGAAAGGAGATTCCGACTAAACATAAACATCCATGGAGGCGCAGATTGCAGCGATAACAAAGGCGGCATTTTTCCATCTCTGCCAAGCTAAGCAGTTGGCTCCTTACCTCTCTCGCCCTGACCTAGCCACTGTGATCCACGCGATGGTCACCTCCAGACTTGATTATTGTAACTTGCTCTACGTGGGGCTGCCCTTGAGACTGACCCAGAAACTCCAGCTGGTGCAGAATGCCGCGGCGAGACTTTTTATGGGGTCCTCGCCACAGGGTCACATTCACCTGGGGCTATACCAGGTGCACTGGCTCCCGGTGGAGTACAGGATCAGGTTTAAGGTGCTGGTTTTAACCTTTAAAGCCCTATACAGCCTAGGACCCTCGTACCTACGAGACCACCTCTCCTGGTATGTCCCACAGAGGACTTTACGGTCTTCAAACAAAAACGTCTTGGAGGTCCTGGGCCACAAGGAGGTTAGGCTGGCCTCAACCAGAGCCAGGGCTTTTTCGGCTGTGGCCCCAATCTGGTGGAACGCTCTGTCACAAGAGACTAGGGCCCTGCGGGACTTGACATCTTTCCTCAGGGCCTGCAAGACAGAGCTGTTCCACCAGGCCTTTGGCCAAGGCACAGTCTGACCCCCTCCTTTGGTAATCCTCATAGAACTCTAGCCCAATGGTTGCCATTAATTTGATTCTGAATTGATTTTAGAATGAATCAATTTTAGAATGTATTTCAATTAATTGATTGTGATTTCATGTAAACTGTGTTACTTTTATTGTTGTTAGCCGCTCTGAGCCCGGCTCTGGCTGGGGAGGGTGGGATATAAAAAAAATATATATTATATTATTATTATTATTATTATTATTATTATTATTATTATAACAACTTTCTGACAGTAAGAGCTGTTTGACAGTGGAACGCTCTCTCTCTCGAGAGGTTATGGACTCTCCTTCCTTAGAGGGATTTAAGCAGAGCTTGGGTGGCCATCTACCATGGATGCTTTTGCTGAGATTCCTGCAATGCAGGGGGTTGGTCTAGATGACCCATGGGGTCCCTTCAAGGTCTAAGATTCTATGATTCTAGACAGCATCTTAAAAAGCAGAGCCATCACCTTGCCAACAAAGGTCAGTATCATTAAAGCTATGGTTTTCCCAGTAGTGATGTATGGAAGTGAGAGCTGGACCATAAAGAAGGCTGATCACCAAAGAATTGATGCTTTTGAATTATGGTGCTGGAGGAGACTCTTGGGAGTCCCATGGATTGCAAGAGGATCAAACCTCTCCATTCTGAAGGAAATCAGCCCTGAGTGCTCACTGGAAGTAAAGATCCTGAAGCTGAGGCTCCAATCCTTTGGCCACCTCATGAGAAGAGAAGACTCCCTGGAAAAGACCCTGATGTTGGGAAAGATGGAGGGCACAAGGACAAGGGGACGACAGAGGACGAGATGGTGGGACAGTGTTCTCAAAGCTACCAGCATGAGTTTGACCAAACTGCGGGAGGCAGTGGAAGACAGGAGGGCCTGGCGTGCTCTGGTCCAGGGGGTCACAAAGAGTCGGACACGACTAAACGACTAAACAACATAGGGTCTGTGTTCAATTGGATTCACCCCCCACTGAGCTATCACCAGCCACACACCCTGTTTTGCATCAGTTGCTGGAACATGGGCAAGATTTTCTGCCGATGAAACACTCTCCTCAGGAGGCAGGCTGGTGCTGATGGGAGTTGTAGTCCAAATCAACTGGATGGCTCCATTTTAGCAAAGGTTGTGTATATGTGTGAGAGAGAGAGACTGTGGGTTTTCTGAAAGCAGGAATCGAAATGGGAATAAGGGTGCAAAAGTCCTGATGCCAAGGGCTGTGGAGAGAGATTAGCAGCATACAAAAGACTCCCGCTGCGATCTGCCCTGTATTCAAGCTAATTCACCTAAAGACTCAGTTAATTATGCCCTTCATTTAAGAGGCCTTGTTATGAGCACAGCTAATACCGCTGGCTCTCTTTGGTTCACCTTGAGCAGAAAAATTTTGCTGAGAAACACAAGCAGGCAAAGATGGGTTGTTGTCTTTTAATTTCACACATATGTTCATGGGTTTGTTACTGGCAGTGATGGACCAGGAATAAGACCTTGGGATCATAATAGATAGCTCAATGAGTATACAGCTGTCCATGGAGGCGCAGGTCAATTCTGTGTCCAGGGCAGCTGTTTATCAGCTCCATCTGGTATGCAGGATGAGACCCTACCTCCCTGCGGACTGTCTTGCCAGAGTGGTGCATGCTCTGGTTATCTCCAACTGGGACTACTGCAATGCGCTCTACGTGGGGCTACCTTTGAAGGGGACCGGAAACTACAACTAATCCAGAATGCGGCAGCTAGACGGGTGACTGGGAGCAGCTGCTGAGACCACATAACACCGGTCTTGAAAGACCTACACTGGCTCCCAGTACGTTTCGAGCACAATTCAAAGTGTTGGTGCTGATCTTGAAAGCCCTAAACGGCCTTGGCCCTGTATACCTGAAGGAGCGTCTCCACCCCCATCGTTCTGCCCAGACACTGAGGTCCAGCGCCGAGGGCCTTCTGGCGGTTCCCTCCTCTGCGAGAAGCCAAGTTACAGGGAACCAGGCAGAGGGCCTTCTCGGTGGTGGCGCCCGCCCTGTGGAACACCTTCCCTTTAGATGTCAAGGAAATAAATACTATCTGACTTTTAGAAGGCAACTGAAGGGGAAGTTTTTAATGTTTGATGTTTCGTTGTGTTTTTAAAATTCTGTTGGAAGCCGCCCAGAGTGGCTGGGGACACCTAGCCAAATGGGCAGGGTATTATTAATAATAGTAATAATAATAATAATAATAATAATAATAATGGGATGTCCCCTGAGCCCACTACATGACATCACAAGAGATCATTGCCTTAGGAGAGCGACAAAAATTCTCAGGGACGATTCACACCCCGGCCAGCACCTCTTTAATCTTCTTCCCTTGGGCAGGAGATATAGAAGTATAATCAGTCATACCAACAGGCTAAAAAACAGTTTCTATTCGTGGGCTGTTAGGCTGCTGAACGGAAAATAATATAGTGCAACTGACTTTCAGGGTTGGTGTGTTGTGCGACAAACACACAGAGCGCAATGAGATTGAGTGTTTGAGGGGAGGGCGGCTTGGTTAATTTCATTGTACACAGGTTGTGTACATTGACAATAAAGGTACTATTACTATTATGTCAAATAAGCAATTTGTTTTCCTTCCCAAAGCCAGAAATTCACACCCTTTCACTTCTGAAACTCAGATTTCCACAAGCCAACTCAAAGCCTTATCAAAAGCGTTTGCACGTGAAGCCCCCTCCAAAGGAAGCAGTATTTTAAGGAAACTGCGTCTCTCATTTTTACAGCACTTGGAGGAGGGTTATAGGAGCAGGAGACTTTGTGGCATTCGGCAACACATTTCCTGGGAATCTACCAGCTCATTGGTTTATTATTTTATTTATGCCTGAGTGGATATCAGCTGCAGATCACTGACGACACCAAAATAGATTTCGTTAAAAGCTAATCACCAATAGATATACACCAATGAGCCCTCAGATACCATAACTCAACGAGAAAGTGGATGTTCTTTATTAAGGAGGTGTGGCTTTGCCCTTTATGAATGTATTTCCTGTAACAGTGACTTCTAACTTGATTGTCATTTTCTCTTACATGCTGCCCAGAGAGCAGGTGTTATAGGGCAGCTTGTGAACCGAATAAATAAGCAAACAAATGCAATCTTCATATCAGAAGATTCCCGCCATGTCATTTTTTATTTCCCCGAGCACTATGTTGTCAGAATTTGACCTTTCTCCCCTCTGTCTCAACCATATACATACGAAAACTATACACAACATTCGCATATCCGACCAAATCTGAAAAAAATCATTCCCAACTGAAGATATCAAATGGTTGACCCCGAACAGTGCCGAATTTACGTACTGTATAAGCTAATCAAGCTATAGCTTAGGGCCCCACTCTCTTGGGGGCCACACAAAAATTAAAGGGGGAAAAAACTGGATGCACATTTCCAAAATATAAGATAAAAAACAAATAAAATAAAACCTACATACAGCAACAGTGTTTTGTGTTGTGTAGGCTCCTATGATGTAAGTCATGGGCCCCACCTGCTAGCCCACTCCCTAAAATACCACTGGTTTGCTCCTTTCTATATATAGGGCGCCTACATTCTGCATGGACTGGTTGCATGGCAACATGCACAAATGGGTTGAGATACCTGTTAGGTCCATAAATTAGCATATATTCAACACAAAAACTAGAATTGACAAAGGACAGCTGGACATATAAAGGGCCTCACTACCTTCAGTAGCTTAGGGCCCCATCAAACCTAAATCCAGCCCTGACCCTGAATACTCAGTTCCAAAACTTGAATTGTCGCAGAAAGCTGAGACAGATCTCTGTTCCATCTAGTTCAGTATTGTCCACACTGGCTGGCAGCAGCTCTCCAGGGCTTGAGGCAAGGAGTCTGACTCTCCCAGCCCTGTCAGAAATCAGACATGGGATTTTTTACATACAAAACACAAGCTCTACCGCTGAGCTGTGACTCTCCCAGCACAAAGGTGTCCGCATGCAAATCTGCCGGGTAATTTTTTTCTTCCCAAAATTAATCCGCCTCGTCTTTATATTCTGGTTCCTGAGAAAGTGAAACTTGGCAAGCCTTTTGTGTGTTGCATTTCAGGGCGACGGCCTCCACCCCCTCCACCCCCGTCCGCAAAGCTCAGCCTCGACCTTGCTTCCCTTTTTATTTACCGGCAGCTGGAAGACTTCTTCGACACCCTCTGCTGATAATTTGGCCATCCTTCCTGGGACTGGTTGCTAGGAGACGCTGGCTTGTGATGCACAACCATGGAATGAATAGGGAAAAGGAAAGGTTCTGTTAGACGCTCACCGTTCCAGATCGGGCGGCTTCAGGTGAAACCTCAGCAAGGGGGAAAACAAAGGCAGCCTCAAACGAAAGTGTCAGCCAGCAACCCTTGGCGATTTGGGGAAGGGTCTAGGATTTAAAGTCTTGCCAAGGGTGCCATTCTGCAGCTCGCCTTTGGAAAACAGACATTCGGCTGGTTTTCTGAAAGCCCCAAACAACCCTCTGTCTACAAGGAAGATGAATTCACACGGAGACGGCTGAGCACGACGTTTTCACTATGGTTCTCGTAAAACTGTTTGGCCTTCTCGGTAGTGGCACCCACCCTACGGAACGCCCTCCCAACGGATGTGAAGGAGATAAATAACTGCGCAACTTTTAGAAGACATCTGAAGGCAGCCCCCTTTTTCGGGAAGTTTTTAATGTTTGATGTTTTTATGTGTGTGTTGGAATAGAGTGGTTGGGGCAGCCCAACCAGATGGGTGGGCTATAAGTAATAAAATTGTTGTTGTTAGAATCATAGAATCATAGAGTTGGAAGAGACCACAAGGGCCACCGAGTCCAACCCCCTGCCAAGCAGGAAACACCATCAGAGCACTCCTGACATATGGTTGTCAAGCCTCTGCTTAAAGACCTCCAAAGAAGGAGACTCCACCACACTCCTTGGCAGCAAATTCCACTGTCAAACAGCTCTTACTGTCAGGAAGTTCTTCCTAATGTTTAGGTGGAATCTTCTTTCTTGTAGTTTGGATCCATTGCTCCGTGTCTGCTTCTCTGGAGCAGCAGAAAACAACCTTTCTCCCTCCTCTATGTGACATCCTTTTATATCTTTGAACATGGCTATCATATCACCCCTTAACCTCCTCTTCTCCAGGCTAAACATGCCCAGCTCCCTTAGCCGTTTCTCATAAGGCATCGTTTCCAGGCCTTTGACCATTTTGGTTGCCCTCCTCTGGACACGTTCCAGTTTGTCAGTGTCCTTCTTGAACTGTGGTGCCCAGAACTGGACACAGTACTCCAGGTGAGGTCTGATCAGAGCAGAATACAGTGGCACTATTACTTCCCTTGATCTAGATGCTATACTCCTATTGATGCAGCCCAGAATTGCATTGGCTTTTTTAGCTGCCGCGTCACACTGCTGGCTCATGTCAAGTTTGTGGTCAACCAAGACTCCTAGATCCTTTTCACATGTACTGCTCTCAAGCCAGGTGTCACCCATCTTGTATTTGTGCCTCTCAATTTTTTTGCCCATTTTGCTCATTTTCCCCCCTCATTTTTGTTGTTGTTGTTGTTGCACCTTTCCCAATGAACTGGAATGGTGTGTTTTTTCTCTTGGAAGAGCAACACTAGGGCTTGTCCACACTGGACCAAAATGTGGATTTGTACTAGACTGCCTCACTGTCCATTACATCCTCCCCAGTGATGCCCCATACTTCATAGACCCATAGAACCATAGAGTTGAAAGGGACCACAAGGAGCCAGTGTGGTGTAGTGGTTAAGAGTGGTGGACTCATAATCTGGTGAACTTAGTTCGCTTCCCCGCTCCTCCACATGCAGCTGCTGGGTGACCTTGGGCCAGTCACACTTCTCTGAAGTCTCTCAGCCCCACTCACCTCACAGAGTGTTTGTTGTGGGAAAGGAAGGGAAAGGAGAATGTTAGCCGCTTTGGGACTCCTTTGGGTAGTGATAAAGCGGGATATCAAATCCAAACTCTTCTTCTTCATCATCTAGCCCAACCCCCTGCAAAGCAGGAATCTTTCATCCAACGTGGGACTCAAATTCACAACCCTGATGTTATGTACTGAGTTGAATAGGATCCAAAATGCAGCAGTCTGATTGGTCCTAGAACAATAGGATTCAGAATGCAGCAGTCTGATTGGTCCGCAGGAGCCACCAAATCCAGCTTCAGGTGGAAGTAAATCCGCAACCTGATTGGCCTACAGGAGAATCCCGGAATTAGCCAATCATGTGTGGCCCATTGTGTAAATAATGGATATAAAGCAGATATGTTGGGGAAACTTTCATTCCTCACTACTATGAGCTGAATAAATAGCATGAAATCCGCACTCGACTCTGAGTATATTTCACCTGAGATCAAGAGTCTCACGCTCTGCCAACTGAGCTATCCCCCATTTGAATGCAGGGGTCTTTTTTATGTTTGGAATGTCCCCAAAAGGCTAGTGTAAACACACACAAACCCCAAATAACCTGCATTTAAATGCAGAAAAGACCCTGGAATAGGGTCTACATTTTGCTCTGGTGTGGACAGGCCCAAGGCCCTAGTCCTCAGTGAGAGGGTTTGGCCTGTGTCTGGACTGTACCACTCAGGGGCTCAGATGAATGAGCGTTCCTCCATTAAAAAGAAAAGAAAAAAACAGCCCCAAGCTATCATGTCAGGAAAGAGAGGTCGTCTTAGCCTTTGCAAAGCCCTCAACTGTGATATAAGGGGCAATAATATTGACTTTCTTAGCATTCCTGGCTGTCATAAGGATTCGGAGATAAAGTGCTTTGAGCTCTAAAAGGACGACATGCACTTTGGAGAGACAGCGTGGTGCAGTGGTTAGAGTGCTGGGCTAGGAGCTGGGAGAGACCTGGGTTCAAATCCTCGCTCAGCCATGGGCCACTGATTCTCAGCATCACCTGACAATAACAAGCTTGTTATTGGAATTAACTGGGGAACAGGAGAACCGTTGGAGCTCCTTGGAGGAAAATGCGGGGTGTAGATGCAATAGATAAATGTTGTTGTTGTTTAGTTGTGTCCGACTCTTCGTGACCCCCTGGACCAGAGCACGCCAGGCACTCCTGTCTTCCACTGCCTCCCGCAGTTGGGTCAAACTCATGCTGGTAGCTTCGAGAACACTGTCCAACCATCTCGTCCTCCGTCGTCCCCTTCTCCTTGTGCCCTCCATCTTTCCCAACATCAGGGTCTTTTCCAGGGAGTCTTCTCTTCTCATGAGGTGGCCAAAGTACTGGAGCCTCAGCTTCAGGATCTGTCCTTCCATTGAGCACTCAGGGCTGATTTCCTTCAGAATGGATAGGGTTGATCTTCTTGCAGTCCATGGGACTCTCAAGAGTCTCCTCCAGCACCAGAATTCAAAAGCATCAATTCTTCAGTGATCAGCCTTCTTTATGGTCCAGCTCTCACTTCCATACATCACTACTGGGAAAAACATAGCTTTGACTATACGGGCCTTTGTTGGCAAGGTGATATCTCTGCTTTTTAAGATGCTGTCTAGGTCTGTCATTGCTTTTCTTAGATAATAAATAATAGATAAATAAATGCTTTTCTTGGATAATAAATAAATAGATAAATAAATAAATACAGCCAACTATCATTTTCTTTTTAAAATATAAAAGCAAGCATGATCTGCGTTTGCTTTTTCCCTTTTAAAAAAAATTCACTGGGAAAAAAGGATGTCCTCACTTTGTAGAGCTGGAGCCAATATCACCTGGCACGTTTTGAAGATGATGGAGGTTTTTAAGCAGACATTGGGTGGCCATCTAGTTGAGATTGCTGCATTGCAGGGGCTGGACTAAATGACCATTGCAGGTCCCTTCCAACTCTACCATTCTACGATGACAGCGATGAAACCCTGCGATAGTGTCAGCCATGCCCAAGGGGCACCAGAAAGGCAAACAGAGAGATCTGGGTACCTTCTCTCCTCCCGGTCTTAGAAGCCCTTCTGCTTGCATAAACTTCAGGGCAGAAGAATGCTACGTGCTGGAGGCCTAAAACCTCCAGGATAATCAGGATTTCAGATTAAGGTTGCTGATTATTACAGACAAGGAAGAGGCCCAGGGGATACAGATCGCTCTGGCGCAGCTGTGGGGCCATTGTCAAATGCACTCCCAAGTAACTTTGCCGTGTACAGAGTCAGGCCAATTTGTCTCTGTATCACCTACACTGGCCAGCAGAGCCTTTCCAGGTTTTTAGATGACACTCCTAGCAGCATCGTTTACTGAACCAGAAGCTTTCTTTGTTCTACCACTGAGCTACAGTTCTTTCCCCCCAAACATGACGACCTCGGGACTCTTCATTTGCCCGGGTTAGTGAAGAATATCACAAGCTAAATAATTCTGTACAGGGGTACCTCGGGTTACATATGCTTCAGGTTACGTACGCTTCAGGTTACAGACTCTGCTAACCCCGAAATAGTGCTTCAGGTTAAGAACTTTGCTTCAGGATGAGAACAGAAATCATGCTCCGGCGGCGCGGCAGAAGCAGGAAGCCCCATTAGCTAAACTGGTGCTTCAGGTTAAGAACAGTTTCAGGTTAAGAACGGACCTCCGGAACGAATTAAGTACTTAACCCAATGTACCACTGTATATGGTTTAAAAGAGTTTTTAAAGTAAAAACCTGGACGTCCCAAAAGTTGTTGAGCTTTGCTATTTTTGGACAAACCACACACACCCCCACAAATTTTCGACTGACTTTCCTAAGATCCAGGACAAAGCACCTCGGATGTCAATGCTGCCTTAGATATCCCGGCAATGTCCAGGGAAATGTACAAAAATTCAACACCTTCTATGACTTAGAGTCTGAAATGATATTTACAAGGCCAAAATAATAATAATAACAGACACAACTCAACATCTCAAAACCAAACAGTCCAATATTCTTGCAGTAAATCCAAGAGAATAACTCTCTCTGTGTATATTTGTTGCTGGTGCAACAAAATTTTAAAGTATGATGTTTTATCATGTTTTTAATATTCTGTTGGGAGCCGCCCAGAGTGGCTGGGAAGCCCAGCAAGATGGGTGGGGTATTAATAATAATAATAATAATAATAATAACAACAACAACAACAACAATAATAATAACAAGTTGTTATTGCAAGAATATTATTGTTATATTATATTGTTATATTATATGGCGCATACCCTCCAACATTTCTCCAATGAGAATGAGACATTCTATTATTCACCAGGAAGCTTCTTCCACATGGGGGGTACTACCGGGGTGATTGTCCCGGGTGCAAAAGAAAATTAGGGGTGTGCCTCTGCAGCTGCTGCCTCTTTCCCACCCACCCCACTTGAGGAGCACACTGAGCAGGAGTTGGTAGAGGGTGGGTCCTTGTATCCCTTGGCCATGCAGTGTCCCCTACCGGAAGCACCGGTTAAGGGTGCAATGCTTGCCTTAGGGTGTGGAATACTTTCCTTGCCCCGGGCACTAGCAAGCCATGCTATGCCACTGCAGGTGAGGAATCAAGATCTACATTGAGAGCAGTCACCTCACCTAGTCTCCTGGGACATCTAACAGAACTTCTCCAGGTAATCTTAGTGACCATGCTGATACACAAGGACTCAGGTGGTTATCCTGGGCTCAGGGTGTCCAGGCCTTTGAATATTAATACACGAGCCTTGAACTTATCACAGTTCCTGCACATTTCTTCTAATATACATGGCTTTGCACAAAATCGTGCTTAAAACACATACTTTGCAAGCAATTCGCCCCCAATGCAATGCATTTTACATTAGTTCCACCAATATATGCATTTTCAGGTATTCTTTCCCTGAAGACATTATACCTGAAGGAGCGTCTCTACCCCCATCATTCATCCCAGACACAGAACACTAACTCCGAAGGCCTTCTGGCGGTTCCCTCACTGCGAGAAGCGAAGCTACAGGGAACCAGGCAGAGGGCCTTCTCGGTAGTGGCACCTACCCTGTGGAACACCCTCCCATCAGATGTCAAGGAAATAAGCAACTATCTGACATTTAGATGATATCTGAAAGCAGCCCAGTTTAGGAAAGTTTTTAATGTTTGATGTTTGTGTTTTTAATATTCTGTTGGGAGCCGCCCAGAGTGGCTGGGAAAACCCAGCCAGATGGGCAGGGTATGTATGTATGTATGTATGTATGAATAAAGTATTCGTTATACAAGGAAATCTAAAATGAAAACTATTTTTTTTAAAAAAAAAGATAATCCAGAGAAGTGCATGGTCTGCAAGATAGCTGCATTCTGGATAGCATACTGTTTTGGGAAGTGTGGATTGGTAAGGTTCGTATTATAATGCTAACCCAATGAAACATCTTTCCATTCTTGTGAGTCGCACCCATTGGTATTACTGTACAGTCATACTTTGGAAGTCAGACAGAATCCGTTCCGGAAGATCATTCAACTTCCAAAACGTTCGGAAACCAAAGCGCAGCTTCCGATTGACTGCGGGAAGCTCCCGCAGCCAATCGGAAGCCATGGAAACCCCGTCGGACGTTCGGCTTCCAAAATTAGTTTGCAAACCGGAACAGTCATTTCCAGGATTGCGGCATCCGGGAGCCAAAACGTTCGAGAACTAAGCTGTTCGGAAACCAAGGTACAACTGTATCTGTTGCTGTTGTTGTTGTTGTTGTTTAGTTGTTTAGTCGTGTCCGACTCTTCGTGACCCCATGGAGCAGAGCATGCCAGGCACTCTTGTCTTCCACTGCCTCCCGCAGTTGGGTCAAACTCATGCTGGTAGCTTCAAGAACACGGTCCAACCATCTCGTCCTCTGTCGTCCCCTTCTCCTTGTGCCCTCCATCTTTTTCAACATCAGGGTCTTTTCCAGGGAGTCTTCTCTTCTCATGAGGTGGCCAAAGTATTGGAGCCTCAGCTTCAGGATCTGTCCTTCCAGTGAGCACTCGGGGCTGATTTCCTTCAGAATGGAGTGGTTTGATCTTCTTGCGTCCATGGGACTCTCAAGAGTCTCCTCCAGCACCAGAATTCAAAAGCATCAGTTCTTCAGAGCCTTATTTATTGTCTAGCCCTCACTTCCATACACCACTACTGAGAGAACCATAGCTTTAATTATACGGACTTTTGTTGGCAAGGTGCTATCTCTGCTTTTTAAGATGCTGTCTAGGTTTGTCATTGCTTTTCTCCCAAGAAGCAGGCGTCTTTTAATTTCGTGGCTGCTGTCATCATCTGCAGTGATCATGGAGCCCAAGAAAGTAAAATCTCTCACTGCCTCCATTTCTTCCCCTTCTATTTGCCAGGAGGTGATGGCAATATAGAGCCATTGTGCCCAAACACTTAAGATCACGACTTAACTCTTGCAAAGAAAAGGCGTTGGTACATTATTTTTTTTGAGGTCTGCAACCTGCCGCAACCACCAGGATACGAATAATCTCCATAACCTCATTACTCTCATGAGTTTGCAGATGGTGCCTGGCCTGTAAGAAGCTTTTCTCCTCATCCTAATCCTATTCAGAGTGGCCATTGCCCAGCTAGAGGGACCTACCACTTTCTTCCCGCTTTTCCGGAGAAACAGGCCTCCTCTCACGTAGCCCAGGATGGAGCCAGCATCCTGGAGGGGAAAGGATGGGTTGAGTCCAGGACCACCGTAAAACTCCTTCCAGCCAGACTTGGGGAAAACAATGGGCTTCCCTCAAGAAACTGTAGAAACCTTTTCAGATTGAAAGCAATTTTTGTTCTGGAAACTGTGGATTTTCTACACTGTTCCCGGGAAGAGGAGAAAGGCTCCATTTTGGGTCTGAGCTCAGAACTAAGGGATGTTCTTGGGTGACCTTGGTAAGTCAAGAACAAGTTGTGTTTTAGATTTGTCAGGATGCTAAACATCAAACTGCAACTGGACTTTATCTGAGAATTTGGGCTGTTGGGGTCTATGGGGAGAGGGCTCCGATCCTCAGAACATTTACTCCAGAGCAGCCCTGTTAACAAGTCATGTGTGCTGTGGCTTAAGTTGGCAGCAATCCTAATTCTGACGCTTAATGGGTTTGTTGGTCGGTTGCCTGATTGAGTCAAAAGCTTCTGCAGCAGAATAGTATCTAATATCTGGCATGACGTGCGTGGCATCTTGAAAATCTCTCGCTTTCTTTTCCTTTTCGTAAATATTGCAGGTTGCTAGACCTCATGATAGTGGCCCACGGTCATGAGGAACTGCCGCCATGCCATTTCCCCCTTTAGCAAAAGTGCTTTTTTTTAAAAGCACTTTAAAAAAAAATACATGGATCATAGGAAATGAATATACCCGAGATAAAAGAAATCGATCTTTATTTAATTCTGGCTGCAGGATTTGGGTTTTTAAGGGACACAGGATCAAGGTGGGAGCAGAACTAGCCTATTTTGCACCTCCTGAACCAAAAACACAGTTATCCAATATTTGCCCTTCTGCAATCTTCGTGATGCAGGTTCTCTGATTGAAAATTGCTTGTAGAAAATATTGCTGTTATTATTAGTATTGTTAATGAATTAAACTTGTATGCTGCCCTTCATCCAAAGATCCCACTCATTAGGAGACATGTTCACCACTTCCAGAAGGTCCAGATCTGTTAATAAGGCATCGCCTGCCCTTTGGAACTCCCTGCCTAGTGATATTCGTGGGGCACCTTCACTCAATTCTTTCCAGCGCCTGCTAAAAACATTGTTGTTTAAGCAACCCCATCCAGGCTTGTAGACTACTGATGTGTGCTTTAATCCGTTTTTAGCTTATGTACTGCCATTGAGCAAAAAAAATCTCAGGGCGGTGTACAATGTTAGAAACACATAACCAAACATCAGTGATAAAAACATCGTAAAAACATACTGACAGACAGCCTAATAGTAAAATAATAATAATAATAATAATAATAATAATAATAACAGTCCACTCCCCTACACTTTCACAGGCCATAGGTTATAGTCCACAACTTCCCAAGGGAGTCCGATCTGCCATCAAATAGTAGAACGTTCTTCCTGATGTTTAGCCAGAATCTCTTTCTTGCAACTTGAATCCGTTGGTTTGGGTCCTACCCTGTGGAGCAGGAGAAAATAAGCTTGCTCCATCCTCCATGTGACAGCCCATAATATATTTGAAGATCTCTCATATCTCCTCTCAGTCGCCTCTTTCCCAGGTTAAACATACCCAGCTCCTTCAACCGTTCCTCATCAGGCTTAGTTTCCAGACCCTTGATCATTTTTTTATAAGGTTTTCACATATTACATTACAATACAGATATGCCAACACCATTTCCTCCCCATACATTTACATTTATATTTCCTCAATCCATCGTATTATTCTTTTCTCCCTCCTCCCACTTCCATCCGCCCCCCCCTTGATTTCCTCCCATTATACAATTTACAATAGTCTTCGCATTCTACAGTCTCCTCAAATCGTCTATATATTCTTATTATCTTTCCTTACTAATTTTTCTTCCATCCAGTACTTCGCATTTTAATCTAGGCATATTAGCGTATCTTTTTTTAGCAATATTTTGCCATAAAACTCATCAAAACATTTAATTTTTGATTCGACTGATTTCTTATTATAGCAGTCAATTCTGCGAAAATTAAATATTCGTTTAGTTTACAAATCCATTCCTTCTTTGTGGGTATAGCTTGTGACTTCCACCTAGTAGCAATCACTATTCTACTAGCTGAACTTGCATATAGAAAAATTATTCCCACCCCCCGTGGTATCTCTTCATCTATCAATCCAAGGAGATACGTCTCTGGTTTCTTTGTAATTATTATTATTATTTATTTATTTATACCCCGCCCATCTGGCTGGGCTTCCCCAGCCACTCTGGGTGGCTTCCAACAAAATATTAAAATACCGTAATACATCAAACATTAAAAAGCTTCCCTAAACAGGGCTGCCTTCAGATGTCTTCTAAAAGTATGGTAGTTGTTGTTCTCTTTGATATCTGGTGGGAGGGCGTTCCACAGGGCGGGCGCCACCACCGAGAAGGCCCTGCACCTGGATCCGTGTAACTTGGCTTCTTGCATTGAGGGAACCACCAGAAGGCCCTTGGAGCTGGACCTCAGTGTCCGGGCTGAATGATGGGGGTGGAGACGCTTCTTCGGGTACAAAGGTAAATGGGGCACTGCCCCACCAACGGCCACCTGTCCTCAGCCATCTCTCACCTGCTTGCCATCTTACCCACAAGCTATTCCAGAGGGCGGCACTGCCTGTTGGCTTAGTCTCAATGTTGCCTCTTTAGAACTCAGCAGGAAGGAAGGGGATGGGGACAAATTAGAAAGAGTTGGCTCTGTCTGTCACTGGCCCTCTGGCGCCACCTGCTGTTCAGCTCCTTGCCTTCTGTCCCACCATCATCCCCTGGGCCCAATACTTTATGTTCCCCTAAAACCTATAAGGTAGAAAGGAAAAGGCACACTCAGAGAAAGGGGGGTGGAATGCCAGGGCGAAAGCTGTCACAATTCCTCTAATGACCCCAGACACCGAGAGCTGCTAAAATGGCAGGTGCCAGAATGGGGCCCTTTTTTGTGGCCCCAAACCTTTGGAATGCCCTTCCTAGGGAAATATGTGCAGCCCAACTATGCGCCAACATTTGGGTGCAAATTTCTCCCAATATTTTTGAATGCAATTTCACCTAACGTACACAGTTTTGCAATGACATGCTTCCTCATATAATGTGTTTCATTGTGGTATTTTCACTAACATTCACTCACGTCCATACACACGTCCATATTTATCTACTTGCACTTTGACGTGCTTTCGAACTGCTAGGTTGGCAGGAGCAGGGGCCGAGCAACGGGAGCTCACCCCGTCACGGGGATTCGAACCACTGACCTTCTGATCGGCAAGCCCTAGGCTATGTGGTTTAACCCACAGCGCCACCCGCGTCCCTTTCTGCCCTCCAGCCTGGCATGCAAAAGGTATTATCAGAGCTCAAGGAGACACCCCAGGGAAGAAAAACCACTTCGGGAAGCACGGGGGGCAGTGAGGGGTGTGGCCTGAGGAGAGAGGGGGTGTGGCCTGGGAAGAGTTCCATGGGCCATATAAAGAGATTTTGAGGGCCGCATTTGGCTCTCTGGGCCACAGGTTCCCCACCCTTGGGGTGTTGTTGTGGGGCTGCAGACTTTATCATTTAGCAAATTATTAAGCATCCCCACCCCCATCATTCTGCCCGGACACTGAGGTCCAGCTCCGAGGGCCTTCTGGCAGTTCCCTCCCTGCAAGAAGCCAAGTTACAGGGAACCAGGCAGAGGGCCTTCTCGGTGGTGGCACCCGGCCTGTGAAACAGCCTCCCACCAGATGTCAAAGAGAACAACAACTACCATACTTTTAGAAGACATCTGAAGGCAGCCCTGCTTAGAGAAGTTTTTAATGTTTGATGTATTACGGTATTTTAATATTTTGTTGGAAGCCGCCCAGAGTGGCTGGAGAAACCCAGCCAGATGTGTGGCGTATAAATTATTATTATTATTATTATTATTATTATTATTATTATTATTAGTGCCAGAGAAATGCAATGAATGCCCAGTGAAAACTTCCTCTTTGCAAGCTGTTGTGCATTTCAGTGTACCTGTTACTGCAAACCAGCCCAGAAACCCCGAATTAAGCTCCACCTGTGAATTTATGCCTCATCACTGGGAGACTCCTTCGCCCACAGATTATTGCACTGTCAGTCTTATTCTTCCGCATGTGGTTAAAAGGTTCTGCAGGACATTATCTTGCTTCAGCTGTGAACCTCCCTGCCGGGTCAGGCTAAAGTACTTAATGCTTCGACTCCTGTCACAGGTAATCATGGCTAAGACGCCACTCATTTTCCTTCACAAGTGACCTCTTCCGGCTATATTAGGAGTGGCGGGGGGAGCAAGTCCTACTTTCATTTAGAAAGCCCTTATTTTTTTTATTTCAACAATCGGTGTACCTTTTAATTTCACACGTTCCAGCTTGTCAAAATCCTTCTTGAGCTGTTGCGCCCAGAACTGGACACAATATTCCAGGTGTGGTCTGACCAAGGCAGAATAGAGCGGGACTATGACTTCCCTCATCTGGAGCCTAGAATAGCATTTGCCTTTTTTGCTGCTGCATCACGCTGTTGACTCATGTTAAGCTTGTGGTCTACTACTACTACTAATAATAAATTTTATTTATACCCCGCCCTCCCCGGCCAGAGCCGGGCTCAGGGCGGCTAACACCAATAAAATCACAGTAAAAACATAAGGGGGGGAGAGAGGGGGGGGACCCCCAATTTAAAATACAGGTCAAAATGCAATTTAAAATGCAGCCTCTTTTTAAAATAGCTGATAAATCAAGACCATAAGAGGAGGGAAACATAAGGGTCAGACTGAGTCCAAACCAAAGGCCAGGAGGAACAGCTCTGTCTTGCAGGTCCTGCGGAAACATGTCAAGTCCTGCAGGGCCCTAGTCTCTTGTGACAGAGCGTTTCACCCCGTTGGGGCCACTACTGAAAAGGCCCTAGCCCTAGTTGAAACCAATCTAACCTCCTTGAGGCTCGGGACCTCCAAAGTGTTGTTATTTGTGGACCTTAAGGTCTTTCGCGGGGCATACCAGGAGAGGCGGTCCTGTAGGTCCGTGGGTCCTAGGCTGCATAGGGCTTTAAAGGTCAAAACCAGCACCTTAAACCTGACCCTGTACTAAGACCTATAGATCCTTTTTCATATGTGCTGCTAGCAATCCAGGTGTTCCCATCCAGCGGCATAGCTAGGCGCTCGGGTGCCGGGTGCAGTGTGTGTGTCCTGCAGCTGGCGGGTGGGCGAGCTGCCCATGGGGGCAGGGTGCGCTACGTGGAGCCTCTCCTCCGCGCCCCCCTCAGCTGTAGGGCGGTTGAGAGAGAGGCGATGGGCAGATGCAAGCCTGACACTGCCGTTCCAGGCAGCACGGAGCCTGCAGGTGCCCAAGCCACCACGTCACTTCCAGGAGAGACGCGTGGCTTGGGCACGCTGAAGGCCCAGCGGTAAGTGTTGACCCCCATGGTGTGGTGCCCAGTGGTGGTATAATAATAATAATAATAATAATAATAATAATAATAATAATTTATTATTTGTACACCACCCATCTGGCTGGGTTTCCCCAGCCACTCTAGGAGACTTCCAACCAAAATTAAAAATACATCAAAATGTCACACATTAAAAACTTCCCTGAACAGGGTTGCCTTCAGATGTTTTCTAAATGTCAGGTAGTTGTTTTTCTCTTTGACATCTGGTGGGAGGGCATTCCACAGGGCGGGTGCCACTACCGAGAAGGCCCTCTGCCTGGTTCCCTATAACTTGGCTTATCACAGTGAGGAAACCGCCAGAAGGCCCTCGGAACCAGACCTCAGCGTCTGGGCAGAATGATGGGGGTGGAGACGCTCCTTCAGGTATACTGGACCGAGGCTGTTTAGGGCTTTAAAGGTCAGCACCAACACTTTGAATTGTGCTCGGAAACATACTGGGAGCCAATTAGTTGTAGTTTCCGGGTCACCTTCAAAGGTAGCACCATGTAGAGCGCATTGCAGTAGTCCAAGAGGGAGATAACTAGAGCATGCACCACTCTGGCAAGACAGTCCGCGGGCAGGTAGGGTCTCAGCCTGCGTACTAGATGGAGCTGGTAGACAGCCGCCCTGGACACAGAATTGACCTGCGCCTCCATGGACAGCTGTGAGTCCAAAATGACTCCCAGGCTGCGCACCTGGTCATTCAGGGGCACAGTTACCCCATTCAGGACCAGGGAGTCCTCCACACCCACCCACCTCCTGTCCCCCAAACACAGTACTTCTGTAGCCACGTTTCGTTGCGTTTGTTGGCTGAACTACAGTGGTACCTCTGGTTATGAACTTAATTCATTACGGTGGTCCGTTCTTAAGCTGAAACCGTTCCTATCCTGAGGCGCGCTTTCGCTAATGGGGCCTCCCGCCGTGCGCCTGCCTCTGGCATGCAATTTCCGTTAGCATCCTGGGGCAAAGTTCGCAACCAGAAGCAGCTACTTCCTGGTTAGTGGAGCTCGTAAGAACCATTTGTAACCTGTAAAAAGTTTTGTGAGCCCAATTTTTTTTTTAAAAAAACTCATCTTTTTGTCATTTTGTCAAACCCTCCCCCAAGTGATGACACCTGGGGCGGCCCACCCCCCACCCCCCGCAATCCCTTCCTCCGCCACCGTCCCCATCTAGTTATAGGTAGGTAGCCGTGTTGGTCAGCTGTAGTCAAAACAAAATAAAAAAATTCCTTCCAGTAGCACCTTAGTAAAGGTAAAGGGACTCCCGACCATTAGGTCCAGTTGCGGACAACTCTGGGGTTGCAGTGCTCATCTCACTTTACTGGCTGATGGAGCTAGCGTATAGCTTCTGGGTCATGTGGCCAGTTTGACTAAGCCCCTTCTGGTGAACCAGAGCAGCGCACGGAAACGCCGTTTACCTTCCCGCTGAAGCGGTACCTATTTATCTACTTGCCCTTTGATGTGCTTTCGAACTGCTAGGTGGGCAGGAGCAGGGACCGAGCAACGGAAGCTCACCCATCGCGGGGATTCGAACTGCCGACCTTCTGATTGGCAAGCCCTAGGCTCTGTGGTTTAACCCACAGCGCCACCCGCGTCCCTTTAGTAGCACCTTAGAGACCAACTAAGTTTGTTATTGGTACGAGCTTTTGTGTGCATGCACACTTCTTCAGATGCATCTCTGAAGAAAAGATACATCTTCATATCTGAAGAAGTGAGCATGCACATGAAAGCTCATACCAATAACAAACTTAGTTGGTCTCTAAGGTGCTACTGGAAGGAGTTTTTTAATTTTGTCTCCATCTAGTTATTCCTGGCGAAGTGCAGAACCTTACAGTTGTCACTACTGAAATTCTTTCGGTTAGTTTCAGCCCAGTTCTCCAATGTGTTAAGGTCATCTTGAATCCCGATTTTGTTTCAGCGTTATTGGCTACCCCTCCCAGTTTGGTGCCGCCTGAAAATTTGATGAGCATCCCCTCAATACCTCCATCCAAGTCGGCTATAAATACCTATGGATTTTGGACACCTTACTTGGCTGGATAACTGTGCTGCACAATTCATGTAAGTACACATTTTAAAGGATGGCTGTGTTTTGGTTCACTGATTGCTTTGGAAATTGGCACTTCGGTAAGATTGCCTTTAAATCCAAACTGGATCGAATCTCCCTCACCCCCCATTTCAAAGATTTCCAAAGATTTGGCATAAAACCACATTATTTATGTGTTGATTTATTAAATGTCTATACTACTCTCCATCTGAGGATCACTGGGTGGTTTGCAATATAATTAAAAAAAAAAAAATTACCGTATTTTTCGCTACATAAGACGCACCTGACCATAAGATGCACCTAGTTTTTAGAGGAGGAAAACAAGAAAAAAAATATGCTGAACAAAACAGTGGATGTATGATTTTTGTGGATATGTGATTTGATGGTGAGTTTGGGGTAGCCCAATGCAAAGATCCTGAGAATCCATGTGGACCCGTGCTTTGTAACCATGTTTTTGCGCCATTGCGGCCCCACAAAACAGTGGGTGCATGTGTGTTTTGGTGCAGGCTGTAGCCATGGACATGCTATGTGATCTGATGGTGAATTTGGGGTGGCCCAGTGCAAAAATCCTGAGGATCCATGTGCTTTTACCTCCCCACTCCCAGGCAGCCTCCTTTATCTCTAGAGTCCCTTATCTATCTCCCAATCCCTTGCCTATCAGCTGCTCTGTTTCAACACCCACTTCCCTCTTTCTAGAAAAAAAAGCACAATCTGCTTTTTGCCCCTGGGCAATTTGGCTCCAGGGACCACACATTCGCTCCATAAGACGCACATACATTTCCCCTTACTTTTGAGGAGGAAAAAGTGCATCTTATGGAGCGAAAAATACGGTATATAAAATAATAACAAAGCAATAACCCTCCACCTCACCCCAGTTTAAAAGGTCATAGATTGTTTAATTAGCCAAAGGCCTATAGAAAACAGTTTTGTCTGACACCTAATGATATGCAATGAAGGCACCAGGTGAGCCTCCCTGGGGAGAGCATCGCGCAAGTGGGGAGCCACCACAGAAAAGGCCGGGTCTTGTGTTGCCACCCTCTGGACCTCTCATGGAAGAGGCAAACCAAGAAGGGCCTCTGTTAAGTTGTGGGTGAACATATCAGACGACACAGCGATTCTTCAAACAGCTCTTGTTTATTCACAGGCCAGGCAGAACTGAACTGAAGGGTTCAGCCAGCCTGCTTATATAGAGCTCCACTACAACGCAACAGTAACAACTTTCTGTAACTATCCAATTACTGAACATCACTTTCAATTCCTTATTTGCATATGTGGACCTGAGTGAAAACTATCTACAGTATCCCCCTGCTGGCCCAGGGTGAGAACTTCAGTACATAACAGCCTCGAATTAATTGGGCCCAGAAACTAAATATCTGCAGTAGAGTTATCCCAAGAGCATCCGTTGACAGGGAAGGGCTGTAGCTCAGTGGTAGAGAAATTCCAGAGAGTGGCTGCTGGTCTGTACGGACCAATGGGACTGAGAACCTCAGGCCCCAGGAGAGGGGAGGGAGGTTTTGTGCTGGCCTTGCCCCCACCTCTAGCCCTAGGAGCCTTCACAGGGGAGCAGTTTCCAGAGGAAGACCTGAGATAGACCCTGTTTGCCATCAGGTGGTGGTTGGTTTGGACTTGTGCTGTCCCAACTCCAGCCCAAGGAAGCTTCAGAAGGGAGCCGCTGGCTGCTGCTATAAGCATTATGTGTACATATCTTAATAATAATAATAATAATAATAATAATAATAATAATAATTTATTTATTATTTATACCCCGCCCATCTGGCTGGGTTTCCCCAGCCACTCTAGGAGACTTCCAACAAAACAATAAAATAAAATAATAATAATAATAATAATTTATTATTTGTACACCACCCATCTGGCTGGGTTTCCCCAGCCACTCTAGGAGACTTCCAACCAAAATTAAAAATACAACAAAATGTCACACATTAAAAACTTCCCTGAACAGGGTTGCCTTCAGATGCTTTCTAAATGTCAGGTAATGTCACTTTCCTGCTTTAGCTTCTGCCTTTGATTCTAGACTTCTTTCTGCCACAGACTCTCCCTGCTCACTAAGCACTGTTACCCCTTCCCAGTCTTCTGGTTCCTACCACGCATCATTGTCCCACTAAAAGATTCCTGTATTGCGGGCGGGCTGGACTAGATGACTCTGGGTGTCCCTTCCAACTCTATGACTGAAATCAGGAAAGACTTTCCGACAGTAAGACTGTTCAACCGTGGAACAGACTCCCTTCCCTCACTGGCAGTTTTTAAGCCAAAAAAACTCCCAGAGTAAATTGCAAATTTCAGGCTTACCATGATAATCATCTTCATCGTTTATTTGTACAATCTAAAAGACTCATAACAAAAGAAAAGCAGTATTGGGAGAGAGGAGGAATAAACCACTTGAGTACGACTCTTGAGAATCTTGATTCTTTCCCTGCCCCAAGTGGAGGGAATTTGAAATATTTTCCTATGTTAAACAGGAGCCAGATGGGCGGGGTATAAATAATAATAATTATTATTGGACAAACCCGTCATTTTAATGTGTTAAATCTGGCCCTCGTGACTGCCATTTCCCTTAAGGATGCCCAGAAGCTGTGGATTTAAAATAAGCAGTTTCTTCTTTGGCCTTGGCCTCGCCTAAAAAATGGATAACGGAATGGGACTTTGGGCTTAGAAAGGGGAAACAGTTTCCCCCTTGCCCTGCTCCTTTCCAAGGGAAAAACCCACTCTTTTGTGATAATCCAGAACAAACAGCAATCTGGGGAAAACCCAAATTGCCATTTGCGCCAATTAAGTCAAGGATGCTTTAGCTGTGACTCCTGCGTGGCAGGGGTTGGACTGGATGACCCCTGGAGGTCCCTTCCAACTCTGCAATTCTATGATTCTTTGATTCTGCACCAGAGCAAGGTGTGTGTGTGTGTGAGAGAGAGAGAGAGAGAGAGAGAGAGAGAGAGAGCACCAGCAGTATCAGCTGCCTCCAAAGTTGAAGGTGGCTTTGAATACCTCCCCGAAGCGATTACATGGCTTTGCTGTCTAATGTTAGCAGCAATGTCCCGATTAACCCTGAGAGCTGCATGCTCAGTTATTTCGAGGGCAGGGCGAGCGGCAGTGCAGAGGAGGTGCCAATGCCCCTGGCTTTGAAGCCCAGCCTTGCGTAAGGGCCTGCGGACATTTTACTTAACGGCTGGCCCCTTCACTGGGCAGCGGAAAGGAACGAGGCACTGCGGACCACCAAAACACAGCATGAAGCCAACTCGTGTAAGTACAGGCACGTATATTTGCCTTGCTTGTGATCCAGAGTTGTATACCTGCCTGCCTGTCTTGCATTTGAGTTGTCGCCCCTGTTACGTCACCCACCCCCAAACCCCAGAATCCTTGACATGGCTTTTCCTCCCGTTATCCCACCCGGACCTTATCTGACCTACCCCCAAACACACACATAGTTGTGAGGTGCAAAGGGTTTCCTGATGAACCAACCCATCTTGGTTCTGGGGGAAAGGGATACCTGTGGGAACCAGGCAGAGGGCCTTCTCGGTAGTGGCACCCACCCTGTGGAAAGCCCTCCCATCAGATGTCAACGAGATAAGTTAACTATGCAACCTTTAGAAGACACTGAATAGGGAGGTTTTCAATGTTTGGTGTTTTATTATGTTTCTGTATAGGCTGGAAGTCACTCAGAGTGGCTGGGGCACGATTTATTATTATTATTATTATTATTATTATTATTATTATTATTATTATAGTGGTACCTCGGGTTAAGTACTTAATACGTTCCAGAGGTCCGTTCTTAACCTGTTCTTAACCTGAAGCACCACTTTAGCTAATGGGGCCTCCCACTGCCGCTGTGCTGCCATCGGGTGATTTCTGTTCTCATCCTGAAGCAAAGTTCTTAACCCGAGGTAATATTTCTGGGTTAGCGGAGTCTGTAACCTGAAACATCTGTAACCTGAAGCGTATATAACCCGAGGTACCACTGTATTATTATGCTATCACTCGTAGCTGAGTAAGATTGTCATCCATGAACATGGTGTTAACAGTGAGTCCGTAAGTGACTGTGGAGGCCAATTCTGGATCCACAAGTCTTTCCACGTTGGGGACATTGGTTTCCGGGCAGGAGTTGTTCATGGTGAGGGTTTGCCAAGCGTGCCTTCCTCTTAGCATATTTCTCCTTTACATCCTGAGTTTGAGCGTCTTCAAAGCCCATTACACCTTTGGTAAAGGTTGTTCTCCAACTGGAACGCTCGCAGGCAAGTGTTTCCCAGTTGTCGGTTTTTATACTACATTTTAAAAGATTTGCCTTGAGAGAGTCTTTGAACCTCTTTTGTTGACCACCAGCGTTACGCTTACCATTTTTAATTATTATTGTAAAGAACGGCTTCCTGGTTTTCGACGAGCACCCAAAAGGCTAGGCAGCACCCTTGACCCTCTCCGTGCTTTCTAATGCAATGGATGCGCTTGTTTTTGCAAGGAAAGTTCTGTGAAAACGGGCACAACCTTTTTTTCAGCATTAGCTCCGGGTCGGTTTTCAGCATCCGTTACTGGATTTGGACTGAAAACCCCAAGCTGTCAGCTAGGGCTTTGCTAGCCTATCTGGCCCCTGTCAAAACGAACCGTGATCTCTGTTGTCAGAAAAAGCACATATTATTCCCGGCAGTTTTGCAGCCTTTCCCACCAATCACCTGAACGAGACTTGTGGGTGGCAGGGGTGCCAAAATGAATAAAATATTGAGGGGCCCACCAAACTTTTTTCGGGTGGGGTGGCCGCCCTCAAACATTTTAGGGTGTCCCTAAGAGTTGGTGCAGGGACGCGGGTGGCACTGTGGGTAAAAGCCTCAGCGCCTAGGGCTTGCCGATCGAAAGGTCGGCGGTTCGAATCCCCGCGGCGGGGTGCGCTTCTGTTGCTCGGTCCCAGCGCCTGCCAACCTAGCAGTTCGAAAGCACCCCCAGGTGCAAGTAGATAAATAGGGACCGCTTACTGGCGGGAAGGTAAACGGCGTTTCCGTGTGCTGCGCTGGCTCGCCAGATGCGGCTTTGTCACGCTGGCCACGTGACCCGTAAATGTCTCCGGACAGCGCTGGCCCCCGGCCTCTTAAGTGAGATGGGCGTACAACCCTAGAGTCGGACACGACTGGCCTGTACGGGCAGGGGTACCTTTACCTTTACCTTTAAGAGTTGGTGCCTATTCTGGGTGCTTGCCAGTCGCATACTGAGAGCCTCTGGTGTAGAAAATATTGGATTGGTTGGAGCAAGGACTTGACTTTCTGTGAGACAGATTCTGAAATTCCTAAGATGGTGGCAGGAAGCCATGTGGTTTCGCTCTTCAGCAATCTGTAAATACCTGACACTCCCCCCACACACACACACACTAACGCTGGCTGTGGCCTGAGGACCACAGAAGGGCAGAGTCCAGAATCGTGAAGCACAGATTTAATGATAACATTCAGGCTTTTATGTTTCACCTTTTGATTTATCTCTTATTTCCTCGAGCCCCCTCTCTTCATATTCTTCTCCTAAGCTCCTCTATTTTCCAAGAAGGCTTTGACAAAACCCCTTAGCCCCATCCTAACCGCATGCTGGAGGTTTCCTGGGAAGAGGGAACCAGGCAGAGGGCCTTCTCGGTAGTGGCACCCACCTTGTGGAACGCCCACCCATCAGATGTTAAGGAGTAACTATGTAACCTTTAGAAGACACCTGAAGGCAGTTTTTTAATGTGTAATGTTTTATTATGTTATGTTTTTATATATGTTGGAAGCCTCCCAGAGTGGCTGGGCCAACCTAGCCAGATGGGCGGAGTAATAATAATAATAATAATAATAATAATAATAATGGATAAACCACTCTGGGAATTGTGGCCCTGAGCAGGGAATATGAGGAGTCTCCTAAAAACTCCCAGCACCCTTAAAAAACTACATTTCCCTGGATTCTTTTTGGGAAAGCTATTAATAGTCGTGGCTTTAAATAAAGTGGCACAGTGCTGCTTTAAATGCACAGTGAAGATAGAGCCACTCTTGCAAGAAATTGATTCTTTAGCATAGCAGCCTCTACTCTGTGGAACTCCCTGCCAATTGATGCCAAAAACCTGCACTGTATTGTTTTCACCAACTGCTAAAAACGTTCTTGTTTCAGAAAGCCTAACCAGTCATGCCACACTATTGTGTATTCTTGTTTTTAAACTGCTGGTTTTATCAATATTTTTCGTATTTTTATGCCTACTTGTTTGTAGCGTTGATTTTTTTTTTATATGAACAGTTTATATTGTTTTATGAAAAACTGAGTACAGTTGTATCTTGGGTTACATACGCTTCAGGTTACAGACGCTTCAGGTTACAGACTCCGCTAACCCAGAAATAGTACCTCGGGTTAAGAACTTTGCTTCAGGATGAGAACAGAAATCGCGCAGCAGCAGTGCAGCGGCAGCAGGAGGCCCCATTAGCTAAAGTGGAGCTTCAGGTTAAGAACAGTTTCAGGTTAAGAACAGACCTCCGGAACGAATTAAGTTCTTTACCCGAGGTACCACTGTAGAGGTTTCTGTTGATTAAGCAGTATATAAACCTGGTTAAACAAGAAAGAATAAACAAATTTTGAAAAATCTAGAAATGGGAAATTAGGCTCCAGTTCAGGTCCCTGCCCCATCCTGCCCCATGCTTGGTTGAAGTAAAGCACAACCATTTACTTAATTTAAAATGTATGCTGACTGTAAATGCATTAACATGGACCATAATATATTGAATTGTTGTATGCTTAACGGTCGGCTCAGCTCAAGTCTTATTCGACTGTCGATAGGGACCAAACCATCAAGTTAATGGCCTAATTAGAAAGCAAAACAATGAGCAAGGTGAATTAGAAATCGTTAGCATACCTGATCAGATGGAAGGCTCAGGTCCAAGATTTTGCTTTCGCCCCACTGCTCTCCCCCAGAAAACCCACCCTTTAGCAATAAATCGGATCAAACGTCAATCTGGAGAAAACCTGATTGGCACTTGCTCCAATTCAGCAGTAGAGATCAGGTTTTCCTGGGGGGAAAGCATCGGTGCAAGGTCTGGATCAGACCAAAGTTACTCTCCAGCTTGGGAAAATTAATTTTGCTTTGCCGCTTTAAAAATGTACAGTGCTGCCAAATTGAATGGCAGAGTGCTTTGCTTTGATCTATCAAGCCAATGGTGAGATATCAGGGTTCAAGGCAGGAGCAAGGAGAAATAGCAGCCTCAAAATGGGATGCCCTCCGCTGGGAGAGTTGTCAAACGGCCACTCTGGAAACTCTTAGAGCAGGTGTTCTGCCTAACTTGGCAAGAGAGTAACTGGTTGCATGAGGACATGCGTGGAGGGGATCTCAGGGGCCAAATTCGGCCCTCCATGTCTCTTCCTCTGGTCCCAAGAACTCCCCCAGGCCACTTAACTCCATACCCAAATGGGGCACCCCCAAGGGAAGGGGGCTCAGAGTCCAGGGAGTGGTGGTGGGGATGACAACGAGTGGTCAGAGGTAGAAGACTGGGAAGAAAAGGTGTCAGAAGCTGAAGAGCAAACAGGGCTTAGTGAGCTGGAAGAGTCTGTGGCAGAGAGTAGTCCAGAATCAGAGGCAGAAGGTAAAGCAGGGGATTAGGGAGGCCAAGAGGCAGAAAGGAGTCAGGCCGGTGCAAAATCACAGGTTTCTTCCCCTCCTGCTGCAACAAGCTCCCAGAACCAGTAGAGGTGTGAAAGGGGCAGAGGAGAGGTTGGCTTCATGCAGGCACAGTCCCGGATTGCTGGGGGGGGGGGGACGACCCAGGAAAGAAGGGAACTTAAATGGTTTTGGGGTAACTTTCAGTCTTTGCAACTGATCTATGGGGCAAGACCTAGTGGGGATGAGCAGCTGTTCTCATTAGCCCTGCCACTCTGCCTGGTCTGTGCAGATGGTGTTCTTGTGAATAAAGAGTTAACTTCTCTTTGCAGAGTGAGATTTACTGCTGCCTCGCTCTTGGCACTAATTGACCCTAGAGTGTGTGTCTGTGTGTGTGTGTGTGTACACGTGTGTTTTAGCAAATATAAACCATAGGACCCTGGTACCTACAGAACCGCCTCTCCCAGTATGCCCCACAGAGGACCTTAAGGTCCATAAATAGCAACACCCTAGAGGTCCCGGGCCCTAAGGAAGTCAGATTAGCCTCAATCAGGGCCAGGGCCTTTTCAACACTGGCTCCGGTCTGGTGGAACGCTCTGTCACAAGAGACCAGGGCCCTGCAGGATCTGATTTCTTTCCGTAGGGCCTGTAAGACGGAGTTGTTCCGCCTGGCCTTTGGCTTGGAATCAACTTGATCCCCTCCCCCTCTTTCCTTTTTCCTTTCTCCTTCTGTGATGGAACCCCTATTTGCGGACTTCCCTGGCTTTTTTCTGGCCCACGTAGGACCAGTCTGGATAGTTAGCCTTGGTGAAGATTTGACATTTTCATCCCCCAAAAGTTTTTGATTTGAGTTTCTACTGAAATGAGGCTGCATTTTAATGTTGTATTTTAATCTTGCTTTTAAGCTGTATTTTAATCAATTGTTTTTATACCTGGTGTTAGCCGCCCTGAGCCCGGTCTTGGCTGGGGAGGGCGGGGTATAAATAAAATTGATTATTATAAAAAAGTAGAAATTACTTAAAAGAAACAAATAGGCCTTGGATTAAACTAAGTTATAATTAAATAAATGGGATTTAGAATATTAAGAAATGTAAATAAGATGGACTATAACTGGAAATTGTTTTAGTTCAATAATGATATTGGAAAGCTGTTACTTTCAACTACAAGGAAACTCAGAAGGGCGGGACTAAACCAGGGGTCTGCAACCTTTAAGACAAAAAGAGCCGCTTGGACCCGTTTCCGAAGAAAAAAAAACTGGGAGCTGCAAAACTCATCATTATAAAAATAACTTTTTTGTCACTTTTTTATTATTTCTTTGTTTGACCCCTCAGAATTACTCCTCCTCATAGAAATAAACATTAAATTAACAATCTGACATCAAGAATCACAAAACAGAGAAACCAGTAGGAGAACACTTCAATCTCCCAGGACATTCTATACAAGATCTCAAAGTAGCTGTTTTACTACAAAGGAATTTCAGAAATAGACTGGAAAGAGAAGCTGCTGAATTACAACTCATTACCAAACTTAAAACAATGGAGAAACCTGGTCTGAACAGAGACATCGGATTCTTATCTCATTATACATGACTAAGCCATTTCTCACCTTCTCACCCCTTGCCTTTTCCTGTAAGACCTATTACAGTCGTTAAGAGTCGTCAACAGGCTCATCTCAGCTATCTGCCAATCTCCGATTCCCACCACCCTTCTAAGTAATACCCCTCCCCACCTTCTCAATATATAGAAGGATCTGGTAACTTCTGTTTCAGTGTATCTGAAGAAGTGTGCATGCACACGAAAGCTTATACCAAGAACTAACTTAGTTGGTCTTTAAGGTGCTACAGGAAGGAAATTTTTTTATTTCGACTATGGCAGACCAACACGGCTACCCATCTGTAATTAAATTAACAAGTTACCTTTTTGTGTGTGTGTGTGTTCTTCACTCCCCTTCAAAACAGTGACCAGCGTACATGCCCCCTTTCAATGTAGCGGGAGGGCGGGAAGGTGACGTCGGGACGGTGCGTGACTAACGCACGCACTGCCCCCATGCGACGTCACAGCCAGTACAGCGCCCGCCACAGTGGGGAGTGTCGGGGCGCACAATGCGCCTCCTCCCCTCGCTAGTATCCGCCCCGGAGCCGCGGCAAAGGTGTAAAAGAGCCACATGCGGCTCCGGAGCCGGGGGTTGCAGACCCCTGGACTAGAGGAAGTCAACCAAGATGTTTAAAAGGTTGGATTTGTAAAGAATTAAGTTTGTTGTTATTGTTTATCTGTTTATTGTTCCTTTTTTTTTCTTTTGTTCATTGATGTATTTTTCTTTCTTCCCCCCTTTTTTCTTTTTTCTGTTTTCTGTTTTCTGTTTTTGTGTGATATTCTGCTTTGTGGTTTTTGTTATTATTGTGGAAAATCCAATAAATTAAAAATAAAATAAAATTTATTATTATTATTATTATTATTATTATTATTATTATTATACGATTCATAGACACCTCTTGTTCTCGCCTTGCAGTTACCTCTAAAGGTTCGCCAGGATGACGCAGGAGCCCGCTGACTCCCTTTCCGCCGCCAGCCCCTATAACTATGAACAGCCCCTTCCCCCCGTGGCTCGAACCAATGCCTTCACCCAGGTCGCCCCTGCCAAGAAGATAACATTTTACAAGAGCGGGGACCCTCAGTTTGGAGGAGTCAAGATGGCCATCAACCAGCGCAGCTTCAAGAGCTTCAACGCCCTGATGGACGACCTCTCCCACAGGGTCCCCCTGCCTTTCGGGGTGAGGACCATCACGACGCCGCGAGGGATACACTGCATCAGCACCCTGGACCAGCTGGAGGACGGAGGGTGTTACCTGTGCTCCGATAAGAAGTACGTCACGCCCATCAGTATTGGTCCCGCCGGCCGGAGAGCAGCTCCTCAGAAGGTCGGCCAGCCGGCCAGCACGTTGCGGAGGGCGGCCCAAGACATCAAGCGCGAAGACCACTCGGCCGCTTTTGCCCAGCAGAGTCCGCGGATACCCAAGAAAGTCACTCTGGTTAAGAACGGGGATGTGGGCACCAGGCGGCCGATAATCCTCAACCGCAGGAACGCGCGGAGCTTCAAGACTCTCTTGGACGAGATTTCGGAGATCATGCAGTTCACGGTGAAGAAGCTGTACACGTTGGACGGGAAGAGGGTGAGTCTTTGTGGCGCAGAGGGTGGGACTGAGGATAAACCCCAGATTGCCGTGAGGCCCAGATAACAATAAGAGCAAGAGATCTGAAAAGACTGTCTGGCAGAGGCTTAGGCTCAGGGTCGGTGGAAGTACCGTATTTTTTGCTCTATAAGACTCACTTTTTCCCTCCTAAAAAGTAAGGGGAAATGTGTGTGCGTCTTATGGAGCAAATGCAGGCTGCACAGCTATCCCAGAAGCCAGAACAGCAAGAGGGATTGCTGCTTTCACTGCGCAGCCATCCCTCTTGCTGTTCTGGCTTCTGAGATTCAGAATATTATTTTTTCTTGTTTTCCTCCTCCAAAAACTAGGTGCGTCTTGTGGTCTGGTGCATCTTATAGAACGAAAAATATGGTAAGCTTGAAAGGTTAGAGGCAAAAACCTAAAGCTATACTTTGGGGACCAGGGTCTTGAAAAGCCAAGCCAGGAAGAACAGTGTTGAGAGTAAAATTCTCTTATTTAATTAATTGGTGAAAATACTGACTCACTCCATTCTGGAGAAGAGAATGATAATCCCCAGGGGGAGGACTTTTCTGTAGTGATCACACAGGGTCCCTGGACGTTTCACCGTCTATTGATCCCTGTGCCACCACTTTATTTCTTGCTGCCACCACCCAGGCCCTACCTGGTACAATACTGAGTCCAGTCAGGTTTAAATTGGAAGATAAACTTCTGTTTATTTATTGCAGTTTAACAAGCGTGTGGTTTCATAAACGGTATCAGTCCATTACATTCATGGGGTGCCTATCCAGTCCTATAACGTTCGCTACCTGCTCTCACTCACTAAACCACCTCTCAGATATTTACTTGTCTTCCTAGCTCCTAACTGTTCCTGACTCAACTTATTTCGCTACACTCACTCAACCTACCCACAGACTCTATCCCACTTCACTCCCACTCCAACCAACCACCCAACTCCCAACAAACTCCTCCCAGAGCTGGTTTTATAGTCCCTCTGACTCCACCCCCCTGGGTTCTGATAGGGTAACCTGTTTAACTATTTCACTTCCAGCACACTCTCATATGTTAACGTCATATGAGAGAGTGGATGAGTGTCTTTGTGTCACAGAGCACTTCATAGAATAATAGCCTGACTTGGATGCTTCGGTCCAAAGCATGTGTACGCTACACGCTCAAAAGTACAGGGTGCAAATTGCGGCATGATGGAAGTCCAAGCAGTCCAAGAAAAGCTTGATGGTTTCTCTACTAGAACGAGGCAGAAGCTGAGCTGATCGACCAGTGGTTCTCAGAGTGGGTGGTAGTGCTTCCTGGAGGGGGGGGGCAATGGGATGGCCTGGGGGGGTGCTAAGTTGCAGCAGAGTGGCAGGGAGGTGCTGGAAGTGTAAATTACCACCAGTTTGAAAAGCTGGTATCAGCGGATCAAGTTCTTCCATTTTGTTGAACTAATTAAACTGAATACAGTCATACCTCAGGTTACAGATGCTTCAGGTTGCGTTTTTTTGGGTTAAATGTAAAGGTAAAGGGACCCCTGACCATTAGGTCCAGTCGTGACCGACTCTGGGGTTGCGGCGCTCATCTTGCTTTATTGGCCGAGGGAGCTGGCATACAGCTTCCGGGTCATGTGGCCAGCAGGACTAAGCCGCTTCTGGTGAACCAGAGCAGCGCATGGAAATGCCGTTTACCTTCCTGCCAGAGCGGTACCTATTTATCTACATGCACATTGATGTGCTTTCGAACTGCTAGGTTGGCAGGAGCAGGGACCGAGCAACAGGAGCTCACCCCGTCACAGGGATTCAAACCGCCAACCTTCTGATCAGCAAGTCCTAGGCTCTGTGGTTTAGCTCACAGTGCCACCCGCGCCCCTGGTACGGACAGTTTTCGGGTTATGGACCGCCAAAACCCGGAAGTACTGGAACGGGTTATTTCCAGGTTTCGGCGGTCACGCATGTGCAGAAGTGCTAAATTGCACTTTGCGCATGCACAGAAGTACCAAATTGCAAACCTGTGCATGCACAGACGTGCCGCTGTGGGTTGTGAACATGCATCCCGCACGGATCACGTTCGCAACCCGAGCGTCCACTGTAGTTTAAACTGGATTTTGAATAAATCGGCAATTAATGAGCAATTGAATTTTATCTTGCTGCTCTCTTCCTTAAGGGTTCTCCTCCTCCCCAATTTTGTCCTTAAAGCAACTTTGTGAGATAGTCAAAATAAAAAAAATCCTTCCAGTAGCACCTTTAAGACCAACTAAGTTAGTTCTTGGTATGAGCTTTCGTGTGCAAGCACACTTCTTCAGATACACTGAAACAGAAGTTGCCAGATCCTTCTATATAGTGAGAAGGTGGGAAGGGGTATTACTCAGAAGGGTGGTGGGAATGGGAGATTGGCAGATAGCTGAGATGAGCCTGCTGACGACTCTTAACGACTGTAATAGGTCTTACAGGAAAAGGCAAGGGGTGAGAAGGTGAGAGATGGCTTAGTCATGTATAATGGGATAAGAATCCAATGTCTTTGTTCAAACCAGGTCTCTCCATGGTTTTAAGTTTGGTAATGAGTTGCAATTCAGCAGCTTCTCTTTCCAGTCTATTTCTGAAATTCCTTTGTAGTAAAACAGCTACTTTGAGATCTTGTATAGAATGTCCTGGGAGATTGAAGTGTTCTCCTACTGGTTTCTCTGTTTTGTGATTCTTGATGTCAGATTTATGTCCATTTATTCTTTGGCGTAAGGTTTGGCCTGTTTGTCCAATATAGAGAGCTGAAGGACACTGTTGGCATTTGATGCCATACACAATGTTAGATGATGAGCAATTGAATAGTCCCGAGATGGTATGTGTGATGTTGTTGGGGCCAGTAATGGTGTTGTCCGGGTGTATGTGGCAGCAAAGTTGGCAACACCATTACTGGCCCCAACATACACCATTACTGGGTGTATGTGGCAGCAAAGTTGGACAACACCATTACTGGCCCCAACATACACCATTACTGGGTGTATGTGGCAGCAAAGTTGGACAACACCATTACTGGCCCCAACAACATCACACATACCATCTCGGGACTATTCAATTGCTCATCATCTAACATTGTGTATGGCATCAAATGCCAACAGTGTCCTTCAGCTCTCTATATTGGACAAACAGGCCAAACCTTACGCCAAAGAATAAATGGACATAAATCTGACATCAAGAATCACAAAACAGAGAAACCAGTAGGAGAACACTTCAATCTCCCAGGACATTCTATACAAGATCTCAAAGTAGCTGTTTTACTACAAAGGAATTTCAGAAATAGACTGGAAAGAGAAGCTGCTGAATTGCAACTCATTACCAAACTTAAAACCATGGAGAGACCTGGTTTGAACAAAGACATTGGATTCTTATCCCATTATACATGACTAAGCCATCTCTCACCTTCTCACCCCTTGCCTTTTCCTGTAAGACCTATTACAGTCGTTAAGAGTCGTCAGCAGGCTCATCTCAGCTATCTGCCAATCTCCCATTCCCACCACCCTTCTGAGTAATACCCCTTCCCACCTTCTCACTATATAGAAGGATCTGGCAACTTCTGTTTCAGTGTATCTGAAGAAGTGTGCTTGCACACGAAAGCTCATACCAAGAACTAACTTAGTTGGTCTTAAAGGTGCTACTGGAAGGATTTTTTTTATTTTGACTATGGCAGACCAACACGGCTACCTATCTGTATTTGTGAGATAGATTAAGGCCAGAGGTTTTCAACCTTTTTGAGTCCTCGGCTCCCTTGACCAATTGCATTCTTTCTGCGGCAGCCTTGGGGGGTCCAGTTGCGGCACCCCTTGCCTGCAGAGCTGGCAGCCTCTCACCCTTTTTCGAACACCCTCCCTGGTGGAGGGTTCCCTCAGCCTCCTCTCCCCTCTTCCTTGGGAGTCTTCTGGGCAGCCGCTGCTGCTGCCCCTGGTCTCTGAGTTACCCCTCCTGACCCAAAGAGAGATGCCTCCTCAAATTGCACCACTGAAGCCTGTGACTTGTCTGTCCATCCCAAAAGCAAGGACTGGCGGACTGGCTGACTGGGTTCCCACACCTGCTTGCTTGCTGACTCCAAGGCTGCCTCTGTTCCTGGCACCCAGCATGCCCTGGCCAGACCCTGAGGGACCATTCGCCCGCGGAGCTTGTGCCCAGGGCTGCTGCAACAAACAGCTGTGCAAGCCTTTGGGAGGCAGAGACGGGAGAGGTTCATCAGAGGAGGGAGGGAAGGAAAAAGGAGCCAGTCACTCAGTAAGCTTTGGACCGAAGTGAGAATTTGAATCCAGGTCTCCCCACTCTGAGGTCATATTCACACCTTGCATTTAAAGTGCCGTGATACCACTTTAAACATTCATGGCTTCTCCCAAAGAATTCTGGGAGCTGTAGTTTGTTAAGGGTACTGCTGAGAATCATTAAGGTTCTCCTATTTCACTCCCAAAGCTACAGTTTCCAGAGTTCCCTGTGAGGAGGTGTTGATTGGAAAACCTCTCCATGAAGGGAATGGGGGACTCCTAGCATTTCTCAGAAACCTTAAGAAACTACAGCTCCCATAATTCTTTGTGGGAAGCCATGACTATTTGAAGTGCTTTAAATGTGCTTAATCTTTTTTTTAAAAAAAACAATTTTATAAGCTATGTAACCTTCTTGCTCAATTCAGTCTTTTTACATGGTTTTTAAAAAATGCATTGGGATATTTTATTATTGTAATTTTGTGGTTGTTTTTATTGATTATAAATTAATAACAATCTATTGTAATTGTCGAGAGTGAATTTCTGTTCAATTATGTGTTGATATGTTGTGGGTTAATTTTATTGGGTATATTTTAATGGATTACTGGATATTACTTCATTTGATAAAAGTTGTTTACATTAAGTCATATTTTTATTACGATTTATTCGTATTGGATCAGATTGCTATAAGATGAGCGGCGTTTTATATTTTGTTGCTTTTTCCGCTTGTGAACTGCCTTGTGCATAGTAATATAGAAAGGCGGTATAAAAATTAAAAGTGAAACAAAACGAAATGGCGTGAATGTAAACTAAGTCCATCTTTCACATGACACTGACTCTTAAATCAGTTTGTGTCAGAACAGAAGGCCTGGCGTCAAGGTGGCAAGATTCACAGGGGCAGAGTTAGATGTTTATTTCCCCCGTGTTCCTAATGTAGATCTTCACTCACCTCTTCTTTCCTGGTTGGGAGAGAGCCGCCATTTTGTGATTCGATTCAGGTGCCAAAATTTCTTGTGCCAGCCCTGCCTGGCAGATATGGGACCCAGAAGACATGGAGGTCAGTGGCTAAACCAGTGGATACAATCCTGACCTTCCATGCCTCTTCTTTCTACATTTGACAAGAGTCTCTGTGTGTATTTGGTCCTTCAAGGAGAGCATACCTTCTTGTTTGCTTCTCAGTTTATCTCCTCCCCTTTGCTGAGAACGCAACAGGACCCCAAAGACATCTGGAGATGGGGAAAATCAAAGGTTCTCCAGATGGTACTAGAAAACAACTGCCTTTATGGCGGTCTGTGCCAGCTGATGGGAGATGGAGCCAGCAACATCGGGAAGGCCACAGCTTCCCTTGTGAGGGGCTTGTCAATGTGTTCACACGAGCACAGCTTATATTGACATTTACCTTCTACTTTTCAACTCACCTCCTCTTCCTTTCTCCTTCGTCCAGCTTCCCAACTCCTCTCCTGAGCTCACTTCCCAAGAGCCGTTTCCCCCGCAATCCCAACAGTCACAGAATCTTGGAATGTTCCTTTCCGGTGCTTGTAAAATAGGGAAGACGTATAGTAAAAGGTCCGTATAGTAAAAGCTATGGTTTTCCCAGTAGTGATGTATGGAAGTGAGAGCTGGACCATAAAGAAAGCTGATCGCCGAAGAGTTGATGCTTTTGAATTCTGGTGCTGGAGGAGACTCTTGAGAGTCCCATGGACTGCAAGAAGATCAAACCTCTCCATTCTGAAGGAAATCAGCCCTGAGTGCTCACTGGAAGGACAGATCCTGAAGCTGAGGCTCCAAGATTTTGGCCACCTCAGGAGAAGAGAAGACTCCCTGGAAAAGACCCTGATGTTGGGAGAGATGGAGGGCACAAGGAGAAGGGGATGACAGAGAACGAGATGGTTGGATAGTGTTCTTGAAGCTACCAGCATTAGTTTGACCAAACTGCGGGAGGCAGTGGAAGACAGGAGTGCCTGGCCTGCTCTGGTCCATGGGGCCATGAAGAGTCGGACACGACTAAATGACTAAACAACAAAGGGCCTATTTATCTCTTTGCTCGGCTGAGTAGTAAATCTCAGTGGGTCACAGAATTGACCCATAGAATTGTAGAGACGGAAGGGACCCCAAGAGTATCTAGTTTTCCCAGATGTTGAGTCAGAATCGCCTTTCTTGTAATTAAAATCCATTAATTCGTTTCCTACTCAAAGTATCAGCATACCCATCACCCTCAACTGCTCCTCATGAGGCTTGGTTTCCAGACCCTTGATCATCTTGGTTGTCCTCATTTGTACATGTTCCAGCTTGTCATAGAATTATTGTCAATATCCTTCTTAATCTGCAGTGCCCAGAAGTGGACACATTATTCCAGGTGTGGTCTAACCAGGGCAGAATAGAGCAGTATCATAATCTGGACACTAGACCTCTGTTGATGCAGCCTAGAATATCACTTTTTTCCCTCCTCCTCCTCCTCCTCCTCCTCCTTCTTCTTCTTCTTCTTCTTCTTCTTCTTCTTCCTCCTCCTCCTCTTCCTCTTCCTCTTCCTCTTCCTCTTCTCTTTGGCGATCACTTGTAGCCACACTATTTTGACTGCATTAACACAGAATTTGACAATGAAAACCATTTCCAGATCTGGCTATTATCAGCTGCTTGCACTCTGCTTTGGTATATGGCTGAAGGAGTCGAATGCCCCAAATGGCTGGTTTACAGCTATAAAATCAAAACAGAATTAAAATAGAAAATAACATAAAAACATTATTATTATTATTATTACCCCGCCCATCTGGCTGGGTTTCTCCAGCTCCCAACAGAATAATAATAATAATAATAATAATAATAATAATAATAATAATAAATAAAGTGATACCCTTTTCGGTGCCTGCTAAAAACATTCTTGTTTAGAGAAGGCTACCCAGATGTTTAGAAAGTTGATGCAAGTTATAATCTGTTTTATCTATTGTTATTTAAACTTTTTGAACATTTGAAATGATTGTTGTTGATTTTTCTGACTGATAATTATATTGTTTTATCTTTTTTTAAAAGTCCTTTGAGGGTTGTTGGCTTTTTTATTTTTATTTTTTAAATAATATTTATTAAAGTTTCCAAAAATACAGAAAGTAAGAATTAACATACATTCAGAATCTTATTTTCATATATCCACTTTCTGGGACTCCCCCCTTCCCCCACCCCTACCATATTCCTTTTTCATGTTGTTGGCTCCACAAGCTCTCGGTTCTGATTAAAAACTTAATTTGTTTAGACCATTATTCAAATTTAAAATTTCTACACTCCTCATCAATACCCTTAATAAAAAACCAAAAATTTCTTTCCCAGGACCCACCCCATTTTTATTCCACAATTTCCCTTTTCTTTTTAATAATAAAGACACCCCACATAATAGAAATATCAGAAATAAGAAATAAAAGGTATAATAGATGAAACAAAGCCAGTTCAAAAAAAAAAAGAAGTTGACAAGCCTTTGGATTTTAGTTCTCCCCCTCTGTCCCCGGTTTAATTTCCCCCTGATCACCAAACCATATTATCCGCCTGGAAATCTTACAATCCATAAATCGCCTGTTTCCCCCAACTCCTTGCTGGCTTTTTTTTTTTCCTTTCATAATTATTTTTTAAAACACTTAGCTTCAAATCTTTAATAAAGCTCCCCCCATTGTTCTTTCCAAATTGTAGTCCAGTTTCCTCTTGTTCTGCTGCTGAAACGTTCTAATTCAGAAGCTTAGTAAGTCTGCAGGGATTATTGTTATTCAAGAACAAAAACTTGCGTTCAGTCCCTTCCTTTCTATTGTCTCGTTTAGCTGAACACCCTGTAGACAAAATATTATTTCCGTTTTGCAGCTTTCCCAGAAGATAACCAGTCCTGTAAAATTCCAATGGTATTTTTCCACTTACAACCATCTTTGTAATGTCCCGAAACTCCTCTAGGGGGATTGTTGTAACTTTGTTTTCTCTAGTCCAAAAGTCCGATTGTTATCCATGTTTTCGCCATTTTGTATCCAAGTTTTAACAAGTTGTAGCAAATTGTAACAAATTTAGCCAGCAAAGTTCTCATAATAAAATCCTCTCTGCATTCCGACTTTGACAGCTACTTTGACAGCTGTCAAAATCTCCGACTCTTTTCACCAGGCTCTCTCTTCAATCACCCCGGTTCCCAGGGGGGGGGGTTACGTTTCTTCTCCCTCAATTCGTCCTCCAGCACAGTTCTTATAATTCCCCATCGTGGAATTCTTAGTTTTCATCAGCAATACAAATCTTTTTGGACCTTGGTTTCCCCGTCCTTGTCTTGGAAGGTTTACAATAGGGGGGGGGGACTGACTTCCTTTTTGGATCCCCCCCCGCTCGTGTCCAATTCAAAAAGAAATTCTTTTTTTCCTCCTTTTAAACCCAGTTTCCAGATTACTCACGGGTTGTTGTTAAAAAGTCCGAATTTTCAATGGAAGAAGTCAGCGCTCTCCGCCGGATGGCATGCGGCTGCGCTCGGCAGGGATAGCAGAGGACTCAAAGCACCACGCTTCTCCCCGGCACCCGATCCGTAGCCTTTAAAAAGGCTCCTTCACGAGTCGGGAGGGCGCTGACGGTGCCAGCCGAGTCTCCATGTCCACGGCCCTCGTGGCCGTGGTTTTTAAGGGTCCCCGCATCGCCGGTGCGGTAGGACCCAGCCCCTGCCGAGCAGGCTCCCTCCGGAGCTCGGAGGGAGTCCGCCATTCGGCGATGGCGCCAACCCGGAAGTCGGCTTTTTTACAATCAGTTTATAGATCAGGGACATCCAACAGGTCGATCGCAATCTTCCCTTCCCTTAGCGGCGTTAAAATTGAATACGGTCCCGCTCCCCCCAAAAAAGGGGGTAAATCACTGCCAGTTTTTAATTCTGTAAGTAGATTGCAGTCTCTTGGGAGTTGGCCACCCCTGAAATAGATAGATAGATAGGCAGACAGACAATAAAATAAACAGTTAAAACTGTTTTAATACAATTACATCAACAAGTTCTGGAGAATTGCTTGCCTAGACTGGTATCTGTCTTCAGCGGCCGAGGGAATGCCAATGTTGATGGAGCCTCTTGTATTCCAGCAGCAAGGACTTTTCAGTGTTTCCCCTAACGTAATGTCGTTTTGTACATCATTTTCACGAACGCCTGCATTTTCATGCACGGTTCAGGGTGGAAAACCTCAGCACAACATCTGTATAAGTGCCAGTTTTGAAGGACAGATGTTCTTTGGTTTGCTTATGGATCCCTAATGGCAATGGCGCCCACCTGACACGTGCCAGAACAGAGTTCCAGCTGGGGGGAAAAGTCCTCCCCTCGCCATTTGCAAATGGTAGATGGTGAGCTGAGAACTGAGGGAAAGAGCAATGGCTTGCCGAGGCCCTACACAACAATATGCTGGCAAAGATAAGCTTTGAAAGAGGACTTTCTGCTTTGTAGCTCAGGGGCAAATCAGGTGTACCGTGGTACCTCAGTTTTCGAACATCTCCATTGACGAATGTTTTGGTTTTCAAACGCTGTTAACCCAGAAGTAAATGCTTCGGCTTTCGAACACTTTTCGGAAGTCGAACGTGCCACGCGGCTTCCATATTGAGTTTTCCATAAGTGAATGCTTCCAGAAGTAAATGCTTTGGTTTTCAAACCTTTCAGAACTCAAACGGTCTTCCAGAAGAGATTACGTTTGAAAACCGAGGTACCACTGTATTTATTTTTAGTACTTCTTCCTGGTAGCCAGGGAATGTGCATAAAGTATGCTATGGCACAGAGATAGCATTTACATTCATTGTTCCACCAACTTATTATTATTATTATTATGATTGATTGATTGATTGATTGATTGATTTCATTGCATTTGTATCCCACCCTTTTCATTTAATCCCCTCAACAACCCTCTGAGAGAGGTTGGGCAGAGAGGCAATGATTGCCCTTAAATACCCCAGTGGGTTTCATAGCCAAATGGAGATTTGAACCCCAGCCTCCCAGGTCCTAGTCGGACACTCTAACCACTAACACTAAACTGGCTCTCTTTTGCTTCTGGCCCTGCTCGCCACTGTGATGTGGCCCCAGATGGATGTCTGGCCCTCAGGAGGGCAAGTTTTTTCTCCTCGCCCCAGATATACAAAATATCCAGAGTGACATAATAATAACAATAACAACAATAATAATAAATTTTATTTATACCCCGCCCTCCCCAGCCAAGACCGGGCTCAGGGCAGCTGACACCAGGTATAAAAACAATTGATTGAAACACAACTTAAAAACAAGATTAAAATACAACATTGAAATATTAAAATACAGCCTCATTTCAGTGGAAACTCAAATCAGAAACTTTGGTGGGGATGAAAACGTCAAGTCTTCACCAAGGCTAACTTTCCAGACTGGTCCTACGTGGGCCAGAAAAAAAGCCAGAAAAAGGTCCCCAAATAGGAGTTCCATCACAGATGGAGAAAGGAAAAAGGAAAGAGGGGGAGGGGATCAAGTTGATTCCAAGCCAAAGGCCAGGCAGAACAACTCTGTCTTACAGGCCCTGAGGAAAGAAATCAGATCCTGCAGGGCCCTGGTCTCATGAGACAGAGCGTTCCACCAGGCAGGAGCCAGTGTTGAAAAGGCCCTGGCTCTGGTTGAGGCTAATCTGACTTCCTTAGGGCCAGGGACCACTAGGGTGTTGCTATTTATGGACCTTAAGGTCCTCCGCGGGGCATAATCAATAACCAATCCATAAAAGCCTCTGAAATAGGAGGGGAATTGGACTTGGGACTGTAAGAAAGCTAGTAATAGAATAAGATAAACAGAGAATTGTAGAATTGGGAGGGATCCCAAGGGTCAATGCAGGAATCGCAACTACAGTGGTACCTTGGTTCTCAAACTTAATCCGTTCTGGAAGTCCGTTCCAAAACCAAAGCATTCCAAAACCAAAGCACGCTTTCCCATAGAAAGTAATCTGTTCCAGACTTTTAAAAACAACCCCTAAAACAGCAATTTAACATGAATTTTACTATCTAACGAGACCATTGATGCATAAAATGAAAGCAGTAAACAATGTACAGTGGTACCTCGGGTTAAATACGCTTCAGGTTACATACGGTTCAGGTTACAGACGCTTCAGGTTACAGACTCTGCTATCCCAGAAATAGTACCTCTGGTTAAGAACTTTGCTTCAGGATGAGAACAGAAATTGTGCTCCGGCGGCGCAGCAGCAGCAGAAGGCCCCATTAGCTAAAGTGGTGCTTCAGGTTAAGAACAGTTTCAGGTTAAGAACGGACCTCCGGAACGAATTAAGTACTTAACCCGAGGTACCAGTGTACTGCAGTTGCACAATCAATCAATCAGTAGCTGAACTAGGTTCCACACAGTCGCTAAAACAAAACGAAAAAGAGCTGCAAAAACAAAAATGCAAAATAAATAGCAAAAGCAGACCGATCTCAGCGTAACACTCAAAACCGAACTGTGGCACTCAAAACGGAAGCGTGGCACTCAAAACGGAGCATGTTTGGCTTCCGAAAAATATTCGCAAACCGGAACACTTACTTCTGGGTTTGCAGTGTTTGGATTCCAAGTTGTTTGAGTACCAAGGCGTTTGAGAACCAAGATACCACTGTAATCCTTTCCTTTCTCTGTGATGTTTGGGAATTTAAACCCCCTTGGAGTTATCCCAAGTGGGATAGCTCACTCAGGGCTGTGGATTTGAGCCCCATATCGGGCAAAAAGATTCCTGCATCTCATGGGGTTGGACTTGTAGTCCTTTCCATTTCCACATTTCTATGATTCTATGATTAGCCTGAGAACAGGTGGGTGGGGAAGGCAGTTCTCAGTTATGCTGGGCAACATTATGGCAGAAGACCCATGACTTTGAGACTTTGACCATGGGAACTTCAGGCTCCTTGTTGGGGTTCCTCTGTGAGGCCTGGGCTTCCCATCTGCTAGTAGGCCAGATTCAGGGTTCCTAAGCTAGTGTGCAAAACCCTAAACAATTAGGGACACCTCGCGCTGAAATTTTTATCAGGTTTCCATAACTTTAACCAATTAATTTCAAGTTTCTTATACATTTCTCTTATGATTTGATTTCTGACCTTTCCTTCTATGCTGTTTGTAAACCCATCCCTTTTACATACTGCATAATACCTCGGGTTACAGACGCTTCAGTTTGCGTTTTTTCAGTTTACGGACCCGCTGAAACCCAGAAGTACTGGAACGGGTTACTTCCGGGTGTTGTGGGTCGACCATGAGCAGAAGTGCTAAATCGTGCTTTGCGCATAAGTGCCAAATCTCAACCCGCACATGCGCAGACGCGTCGCTGCGGGTTGCGAACATGCCTCCTGCATGGATCACGTTCACAACCCAAGCGTCCACTGTATCACCTGTTTAATCTAATACACCGTCCTCTATTTCATATATTATCATTTTCTTCCCGTTGCTCAGATTTCAAATGCTGCCCGCAATTTCCTCTTAGCACGTTTCTCCCTTGCGTCCTGAGTTTGAGTGTCTTCAAAGCCTATGACACCTTTGGTAGAGGCTGTTCTCCAACTGGAGCACTCACAGGCCAGCGTTTCCCAGTTATACTACATTTTTAAAGATTTGCCTTGAGAGAGTTTTGAACCTCTTTTGTTGACCACCAGCATTGCGCTTTCCATTTTTAAGTTCAGAATAGAGTAGTTGCTTTGGAAGATGATCACCCGCACAACATGACCAGTCCAACCAAGTTGATGTTGAAGAACCATTGCTTCGACATTGAAGAAGAGTTTGGATTTGATATCCCGCTTTATCACTACCCGAAGGAGTCTCAAAGCAGCTAACATTCTCCTTTCCCTTCTTCCCCCACAACAAACACTCTGTGAGGTGAGTGGGACTGAGAGACTTCAAAGAAGTGTGACTGGCCCAAGGTCACCCAGCAGCTGCATGTGGAGGAGCGGGGACGCGAACCCGGTTCCCCAGATTACAAGTCTAATGCTCTTAACCACTACACCACACTGGCTCTCTCATTGATGATCTTTGCTTCTTCCAGTACACTGTCATTAGCTCACCTGTCTTCCCAAGTGATGTGTAAGATAAGTCCAGTTTTGACGTCTGCTGTGCTTGCCTCCCCTCCAGATTGACAACATGCAAGCTCTGCTGCACTGCCCCAATGTCCTCGTCTGTGTGGGGAGAGAGCCCTTCAAACCCATCGTGGTGGAAAACCCCCGGAAGCCCTCCTCAGAGAAGCTGCCCGGTCTACCTTCACAGTCCAACAGCAGAGGCAACGTTGGCGAAAACCACGAAAGTAAGAAAGAGGGCGGGGGCTGGATTTGGGTTGGTGGTTTGGAAGCAGTTTCTTCTTTTTCTGGAAGACGTATTGATCACCCACCCCATCCGAAGGTCTCAGGGTGGGGTGACAAAATCTGGGTGGCCTTCCTGGATCAGAATGAGGATCCATGTAGGTCTGAATTCAGACTGCAGACAGCGGCCCCTCAGATGCCTTGGGAAACGCTTGGTTATATTCCAGCATCTGGCAAGCCAAGGTACACTGTGCCTGACCATGGAGGTTCCATTTAACTTATCCTGGCTGAAATGAATTCCGTTTGTTTGCATGCTAACGTGATATCAGGAAGAGCAGTGGAGAGAAATACACTGCCAATATCCGCCACTTTAGAGAAAATAATTTAAACAAAAGATACTGTATGCACAGAACTATCAACATTTATTTTTATAATGAATTTTTAGTTTATACTACTAGCATGTTGGGCAACATAAAAGGGTGATACCAATCTGGTTCAAACACAATTAAGGATTTAACGAATGGACAAAATGTAGCCAAGTTATTTGATGAGACCACAAGTGTTATGGGTGGCAAACCAGCCCGCCTATTTCAGTATTTTGGGATCAGGGAAGCTGTATTCTGCTCATGAAGAAAGCATGAAAATATACAGGGAGATAGCAAATGTGAGGTGCTATTTAAATTAACAACCAGCAGACAAATTAATGCAGCAGTTTGACTTCACCCCCGGAGGCATATTCCACTGTCTCGTGAGACAGACAGGTGCCAGCAACAATATTTTGCGGGCTGGAAGATAAAGAAGTTGCCATTGTAAGGAATTGGGGGAAGGACTGGGAATAGATGGGGCCAAACCACTATCAAACCTGATAGAAAAATACCTTAAATCACAGTTCATTCATTGATTGGTTTATTTATATATCGCTTCTTTCCACGAGGGCCCTCAAAGAGGTGAATGGATGAGTACAAAATAAAATGCATTAAAACTACAAGAACGGACGCGGGTGGCGCTGTGGGTAAAACCTCAGTGCCTAGGACTTGCTGATCGTAAGGTCGGCGGTTCGAATCCCCGTGGCGGGGTGAGCTCCCGTTGCTCGGTCCTTGCTCCTGCACACCTAGCAGTTCAAAAGCACCATTAAGTGCAAGTAGATAAATAGGAACCACTTTCTAGCGGGAAGATAAACTGCGTTTCCGTGTGCTGCGCTGGTGCTGGCTCGCCAGTTGCAGCTTCGTCACACTGGCCACGTGACCCGGAAGTGTCTTCGGACGGCGCCGGCTCCCGGCCTCTTAAGCGAGATGAGCGCGCAACCCTAGAGTTGGTCACAACTGGCCCGTACGGGCAGGGGTACCTTTACCTTTTACCTTGTACAAGAATGCAATATGTATACCTGAAGCAGCGTCTCCACCCCCATTGTTCTGCCCAAACACTGAGGTCCAGCTCCGAGGGCCTTCTGGCGGTTCCCTCACTGCGAGAAGTGAGGTTACAGGGAACCAGGCACAGGGCCTTCTCAGTGGTGGCACCCACCCTGTGGAATGCCCTCCCATCAGATGTGAAGGAAATGTTTATTTCTTTCACATCTGATGGGAAGGCATTCCACAGGGTGGGTGCCACTACCGAGAAGGCCCTCTGCCTGACTTTTAGGAGACATACCTGACTTTTAGGAGACATCTGAAGGCAACTCTGTTTAGGGAAGTTTAGGTCTTTCAGTTTTTCTCGATGGGCAGCTGCCAGGGGGCTCAATCTCCTGGTCTTCCAACAGGCCACTGTTCTGCAGGTTCAGTAAAGAAGGGATGGGGAAGCGGAAATTGGCACAAGTACCTCCACCTGTTTAAAAAGGACTTCCTGTCCATCTCCTCCGTGGAATTTGCTGCCAAGGAGTGTGGTGGAGTCTCCTTCTTTGGAGGTCTTTAAGCAGAGGCTTGACAACCATATGTCAGTAGTGCTCTGATGGTGTTTCCTGCTTGGCAGGGGATTGGACTCGATGGCCCTTGTGGTCTCTTCCAACTCTATGATTCTATTCTATGATTCCTCCTCAAATCTGCTTTGGAGGCTTAAGGGAACAATTCAGTAACAGTGGTAATTAACACAACAGAGACTAAATCAATTGCATTCAACATTGAGCAGATTTTAGACCTATATTTTGGTAGTGCTCGATCTCTGAAGCACATGGGATTATATATATATATATATATATATATATATATATATATATATTATTATATATATTATTATATTTTATTACCAGCAGAATTACTAGTACTGGGTGGTTTGAAGCATTTAGTCCTGGAAACAGATTGAGAAGAACTGGTAAATCTGCTTCCTGCTGCCAAAAATAAAAAGTACCATACTTTCCCATGTATAAGACTAGGGGGTTTTTTACGTTAAAATAATGGAGAAAAATTGGGGTCATCTTATACACGGGGCAATCTCTCTCCCCCCCATTTTCTTAATTTTGAGTCCCCAAAAATAAGGGGCGTCTTATACACGGGGGCGTCTTATACATGGAAAAATACGGTATTTCAAAAAATGGGGGGGGGGGGATAATGTTCCAATGCAAGAAGAATGGTTTATTTTTTAAAAAAAATGGTTTATTTTTTTAAAAAATGGATTAATAAAGCACGAGAGAACATTAACATACTGCAAAATATACAAATGTGCTTTGTTTGTTATATTTTGGAGCAGTAAGTATCAGGACCGTATAATGAATTATACGTATAAGGAATTGCAGGGTTGGCCCAAAGGGGCATTTAATCCAAACCCCTGCAATGCAGGAATCACAGCTAAATAATAATAATTTTTATGGCAATTCTGTAGCTCAGATGGGAACTTGGGGGAATGTTTAAAGCAGGGAGGCTGCATTAAACAGTGATTTTGCAGAGCACATTAGGAAGCAGCCTGCCTCCTCCTCTAAATGTTGCTTGAGTGGTGTTGAAAGGGCTGGCTGTTTCAAAGAGCCCTTTTGCAAAGGGCCTCCCCCTGCTCCCATTTGAGGCTCTTGTGTCAGGAGGGGAGGGGCTGCCTTAAAAGCCCTTTGCAAACAGCCATAGGGCTTTGAATATGTTGCAGATTCCTAAGTGCCAGACAGGTCATAAAACAGCAGCAGCAGCAGCAACCTCTGTACCTTGGCTTTTAACACCTGAGGCATATGTTTTAAGGACCCACCTTATATTTATGCTGTGGGTTGTTTTGAATTGTTTTTGATGTTGTAAGCCACCTTGGGACCTTATGGCAAAGGGCAGGTAATTATTATTATTATTATTATTATTATTATTATTAATTATTATTTATACCCCGCCCATCTGGCTGGGTTTCCCCAGCTACTCTGGGCAGCTTCCAACAAAGTATTAAAATACAGTGGTCTGTTAAACATTAAAAGCTTCCCTAAACAGGGCTGCTTTCAGATGTCGTCTAAAAGTCTGGTAGTTGTTCTTCTCTTTGATATCTGGTGGGAGGGCGTTCCACAGGGCGGGGGCCACTACCAAGAAGGCCCTCTGCCTGGTTCCCTGTAACTTGGCTTTTCGCAGTGAGGGAATTGCCAGAAGGCCCTCGGTGCTGGACCTCAGTGTTCGGGTAGAACAATGGGGGTGGACATGCTCCTTCAGGTATACTGGACTGAGGCCGTTTAGGGCTTGAAAGGTCAGCACCAACACTTTAAATTGTGCTTGGAAACGTACTGGGAGCCAATAATAATAACAATATCACTGAGCTCCCAGTTTACTGTCCTAAGTGTCGCTGTATGCTTGGCATAATTCCTTACAATTTCCCTTTTTGTGTTTCCTCAACACCCCCATCTCCTTCAAACTCCAGTGAACTTTGGACTGAAAGCCAAGAAGAGTGTGATCCACCCGCGGTCAGCCTTGAGCAATCGCTCCGCGAGATTCTCTTTGTCGTCGGAAAAATCCTATCCAAACGGCCTCGTGACATCGCCGGAGAATGGCGCCCCCTGCTTGAGCCACTGCCCACACTCCAAAGCGGGCAACCTGGTTCATTCCTTGGTCAACGATGACATCGAGAAGAGGGTGCACGTGAACAAAGATGGCAGCCTGTCCGTTGAGATGAAAGTCCGCTTCCGCCTGCTCAACGACGAGACGCTCCAGTGGTCCACACATATCCAGAAGTCCAGTCTGAGGGGCAAGGTGTCCTGTGAAGAGATGGGCATAGACGAAGACAATGGAACTGACCCCGCAGAGAAAGAGAACCCAGAGGTCAGCTCCGAGGTGGACGACTCATTATACCCCTGCGATGCCGATTCTTACATCTCGAACCTTGACGAGTCCGAAAATGAGGAGGCGTGTTGCCACAATTGTGGCAAGCCATGCAAAGAGTATGACATTTGGAAGAACCCCATGCATGCTTCCCAGAAAGAGGAGCCATGGGTCAAGAACACTTGGTACACCCACTCTTCTTGCTCAAGCACGTCGTCCCACCGTAGGGTCATCCGCAAGAAGACGGCCTCTGTTGAGAGCAGCCGCACCTCGTCCAGCGGAGAAGAATATTCCAAGCATGTCGTACAGGAATCCTCTTGCTACTCGGAGACTGTAGAGAACAGGGTAGAATACCGCACGGTGCAAAAATGCCGTTGTCGACACGGCCAGAGCAATACGAGCAAAAGGGGGTCACCTGTGGAAATGCATTCCGCAGCTTGCTTAGCCAATTCCCAAAATGAGGACAATTCCACGGCGACCGCAGAAGGAATGGAGGGCAACAGCAGCAGGGCGGGGAGCAGCGGGTCGAAATCGTCTCACTGTTCTGCGGAAAGCCAGATCAAAGTGTGCGAGGAGAGCAGCAGCGTGGTGAGGACCATCTCCTCCCGAAGCATCAAGGCGAGGGAAGAGGTTGAACTGGAAGAGGCCAGCTGCCCATCCTCTCCAAAGAGCGCCTACAGCCAATCCATTCAGAGGACAACACCTGAGACAAGGGACAACCCAGATGAGCCTTCAGAAGACGCTCAGCCAATCTCTTCGTTCTCCGTGGAGGAAGAGGCGGACAAGGAACAAGAGGAGACGAGCGAAGTTCATTCCGCCTTGGAAAATGTGGCGTCCAACCAATCGGTCAGGGATGACGTCAGCGAGTGCGGGAGGTGCTCCACAGAACGGTCCTTCCGTTCCAAAGCTTGCGATGGGAATAGCCAGAGAGAAGACAGCAACGAAACGCAGGTGTGCAGTGCAGCAGCTTCCTCTTCCTCCAGGAGGAGCAAGCACAGCCACAGTCACCAAGAGGCAGGCGCCAAAGTCTCCAGGGTGTCCACCATCAAGAAAAAGAGGACAAAAAGGTCTCTGCATGCAGAAGATGCACGGTCGAGCAGCAGGGCCTCTTGCTACTCCAAAAGCTCCCCAGAGATGGAAGGAAGAGAGGGAGAATGCCATGCATCTCACGACGCAAGCTCTCCTCGTTCCAACGTGTCGTCCTTAAGCGAAGCAGCGGCACCTCCCGCCGGCAACGTGGAGAGTGAAAGTAGCTCTTCCGGGCATTGCAGCCAGTCCTCCAAAAGCATCCAGGAGGGCGGCCAGCCAGATTCCTCCAGCAAGGAATCATCTCCTGGCTCCAGTTTCTCCAATTCCAATGGGAAAAATGGAACCGACAAGGCATCAAGGCCGGGGAGCGTGTTCGAATCCACGTGCTCCAAATGCGGCTGCACGGCAGCAACGAGAAACAAGGGCCTTGGGAGCATCCAGTCGATCGTGTCTTCCCGTTCGGAGAGTAAATGCACAGAGACAGAGGCGTCAGGGAGGAGCGAGCATGCTGGCTCGCAGTCGAGCGTGGCGCAGCCCTCGAAGCCGAGGAAGAAGAAAAGCAGCCTCCATTCCAACGCGGAACGCTCTAGTCAAGCTTTGGCGTCGGAGTCTGCGTCCATGTACAGTTTGCACTGCCCAGCTCCCCCGAAAGGGAGGCCGAGTGGCAAAAAAAGTCGGTCTGCGGTGCTGAAGAAGAAATCGAACAACGCCAGCGCCACTGCGAGCAAGGAGGAAGAGGAAGCAGCCCATTCGCAGCCCACTGAAATGGAGGAGGAGAACGGGCCAGGGGATCCTTCTGAAGCGCTGCATAACGAGGCAGGAGAGGCTGAGGTGGAAGGCGATGAGGACATCATCCCTTCTTCTCTTCCCAATGCCTCTCCAGAAGAAGTCGTGCATGAGTGGTTGAGGAAGATCCCCTCAGAGACTCTGCTGATGAAATGTGAGATGCAGGATGACGGAGATGGCACAGAACTGGATGCTGAAATGCCCAGTTGCTCAAACAACCAGGAATCGTTGGGAGAGGAGTCGGAAGGAAAAAAAGAAGAGGAGGAGGAAGAAGAAGAAGAAGAAGTGGCAGCCAAGGAGGCAGCTGAGGAGGGGGCCATTGAGGATCTCAATGACGAGGCAGCTTCCAAAGCGGTGTCAGAAGAGGCTAAGGCAGGCCAAGCAGAATGCAACCACTCTGTCATCTCCAGCCAGAACAACCACAAAAAGGACTTGCCCAGCACCATCCAGACCTCTGTGCAGATCATGAAGGCGCTTTTGGCTTCCAAGCAAGAAGCCAAGCTGGACCGTTCACACAGCTTGCCCGAAGTCTCCCCTACAATGGGCAGAAAGCTCAGCAACTCGGCAAACATTCTGATCACGTGCCTGGCTAGCTTGCAGATCCTTGACGAAGAGCTGGACCCCTCAAGCAAGTCCAGCAAGTGCCTGAACAGGCCAAGGTACACTGAGCTCTTGAACATCTTCCAGGCTCTCTGGTTTGGGTGCGCGTCAGAGAAAGGGGGCACGAGCTCAGGCCTCCAAGGAGAGGCCCCTGAAAAAGTGCCCTCCACTTTCAAGGACCGTAAAGATGGCGACTTCACACCCTTGTCCTCTTCTGGAGTGGATGTGAGCAGTGGCGATGGAGGCTCAGGAGAGGGGAGCGTTGCTGGTGCCCGAGACTGTGCCTTGTCGCCAGAGAAAACGAACGGAGCCAAACCCACCAAAGAAGAGGTGAAAGAGGAAGCAGAGGAAGAGGGAGGCTGTAGTGAGGAAGAGGAAGAGGAGCATTCCCAGCCTTGCTTAAAATCTGAAGGAGAAGAAAAGGCAGCCTCTACCGGAGGAGAGGACGTGACAGAAACCAATGAGAACCAGGGCAGTGACGTTGGCGAGGAGGAGGAGGGAGATAAAGAAGTTGTTGGAGAAGAAGAAATGGAAGATATTGAGGTGGAGCAGGCAGAAGCTGATGAGGCTGATGCAGACCCTGTTGAGCAGACCCAAGAGGACCCCGCTATCCAGGAAGTAGAAGAGCGTCCCAGTCAAGAGAACGCTGATGAAGCTGATGAAGAGCCAAGCAACAATCAAGAGAATGGTGCTGAAGCGGCTGAAGAGCCAAGCGATGACCAAGAGAATGTTGAAGCGGCTGAAGAGCCAAGCGATGATCAAGAGAATGTTGAAGAGGCTGAAGAGCCAAGCGATGACCAAGAGAATGTTGAAGCGGCTGAAGAGCCAAGCAATGACCAAGAGAATGTTGAAGTGGCTGAAGAGCCAAGCGATGATCAAGAGAATGTTGAAGTGGCTGAAGAGCCAAGCGATGACCAAGAGAATGTTGAAGTGGCTGAAGAGCCAAGCGATGATCAAGAGAATGTTGAAGCGGCTGAAGAGCCAAGCGATGATCAAGAGAATGTTGAAGAGGCTGAAGAGCCAAGCGATGACCAAGAGAATGTTGAAGTGGCTGAAGAGCCAAGCGATGATCAAGAGAATGTTGATGAAGTGGCTGAAGAGCCAAGCGATGATCAAGAGAATGTTGAAGTTGTGGAAGAGCCAAGCGACGATCAAGAGAATGTTGAAGTGGCTGAAGAGCCAAGCGATGATCAAGAGAATGTTGAAGAGGCTGAAGAGCCAAGCGATGATCAAGAGAATGTTGAAGAGGCTGACGAGCCAAGCAACAACCAAGAGAATGCTGAAGAGCCAAGCAACAGTCAAGCTGAACCCGATCCAAACACAAATAAGAGCGAACCCCAAGAGAGTGTCGAAAAACAGCTGGTGGATGAGTCAGAAGCTGATACAGTCTCCAGCAACATAGTTTCTCGCCAACCCACAGCAAAAGCTTCCCTCATCACCCCACAGAAATCTATCGACCCCGACCCGGTTTGGGTGCTAAAGCTTTTGAAGAAGATCGAGAAGGAATTCATGGCTCACTATGTCAGCGCCATGAATGATTTCAAGGTGAAGTGGAACTTGCCAAATAGTGAGGAGTTGGACTTGATGATTGCACAGCTGAAAGAGGAAGTGAGTCGGAGGATCCAAAAGAGCATTGAGAAAGAGTTAGGGAAAATCAGAAGCAGGGCGGGCAAGAGGGTCCCGAGGCCTCCGGACGAGCAGCTGCGCCGCGATTCTTCCATCCTGCAAGTGGAAAACCGAAGGCGCCGTTTGCAGAGCATTCACAAAATGTCCCTCTACAATGACCGCAGCAAGCCACGCGAGACAAGGGAATTAGATGAGGAATTAGATTTTTTCAGTACGACCATCAGAGATGATATAAGTGACCCCCCTGGGGAAGAGGAGTACTGCCCTTGCGATGCCTGCTTCCAGAAGAAAATGGAGGCCAAAGCCCTGTGGTCACAAGGGCCGGTGGTGGCAGCCAATGCCCCCATTGTGAAGGCCTTTGACCTACAGCAAATCTTGAGGATGCAGAGAGGCAAGGCAGAAGAAGACATTGCAGAAGAGGAAGCAGAAGGGGAGGCCAATGAAGCTGAGGCAGAGCAGGAAGTGTTGGCTGATGTGGAAGAAGTAGAGCAGGAAGTGACCGAAGGTGAAGCAGTAGAAGCCCCAGCAGATGGGGAGGAAGAAAATCAGAACTGTGAGGAAGCTGAGGGGGAGGAAACTGTGAACGAAGAAGTAGGTGAGGAAGCACAAGAAGAAGCAATGGAGGAAGGAGGAGAGGGAGAGGAGGAAGTAGGAGAAAAGGGGGAAGAGGAAGTAGAAGAGGAAGCAGAAGAAGAAACGGGAGAGGAAGTAGAAGAAAAGGGGGAGGAGGAAGAGGGAGAAGAAAAGGGGGAGGAAGTAGAAGAAAATGAGGAAGTAGAAGAAAAGGGGGAGGAGGAAGAGGAAGTAGATGAGGAAAAGGAGGAGGAAGCAGCAGAAGAAAACGGGGAGGAAATAGAAGAAAAGGGGGAGCAAGCAGAAGAAGTAGAAGAAGAAAAGGGAGAGGAAGTAGAAGAAAAGGGGGAGGAGGAAGCAGAGGAAAAAGGGGAGGAGGAAGAGGAAGTAGATGAAGAAAAGGAGGAAGCAGCAGAAGAAAAGGGGGAGGAGGAAGCAGAGGAAAAGGAAGAAGTAGAAGAAAAGGAGGAGCAAGCAGAAGAAGAAAAGGGAACAGAAGTAGAAGAAAATGAGGAGGAAGTAGAAGAAAAGGGAGAGGAGGAAGAGGAAGTAGAAGAAAAGGGGGAGGAAGAAGAAGAAGAAAACGGGGAGGAAGTAGAAGAAAAGGAGGAGGAAGGGGAAGGAGAAGGGGAAGGAGAAAAGGAGGGAGAGGGAAGGGAAGAGGAAGAAGGGGGAGAGGAAGTGGAAGCAGAGGAACAAGAGGAGGGAAAGGAGGTTGCAATGGAAGAAGAAGATGAGGAAGTGGGAGCCAAAAGTGAAGGAGAGGGGGAAATGAATGAGGAAGAAGAGGCAGTAGGCGAAGAAGAAGAAGAAGCTGCAGAGGAACCTAAAACGGAAGATGAAACTGATGGTGCGGCAGCCGATCCAGAGGCAGCTGAAGGAGATAACAAACCTGAATGTGCAGCAAATGTTGACGATGGCGAGGTCTCTGAGGCACCAGCAGAAGCGGAGGAACAGCCTCCGGCAGACAGTGCAGAAGAGGATGAGGGCGATGCCAAGCCAGAGACAGAAGTGGAAGAAGCAGGAGAAAACGAAGCAGAGGCGAATGGCGAGGAAGCAGAGGCAGCCGAGGGCAGCGAACCTGTGCAGGATGGTGGCAGTGAAGACCCCAGAGAAATGGAAGAAGGAGCCACCGAGGGGGCAGAGACCCAGAGAAAAAGTTCCGCCTTCTCCTCTATGGGGAATTGTTCCCAGCAATCGCAGAAAGGGTCTGAGGAGAGGAGTGGCGAAGAAGAAGAAGACTGTAAGGAATTGGAGGACGGTGGTGGTGGTGAGGATGGAGAGGCAGAAGGCGACACAGAGGCCAAACCCGCAAAGATGTACCCAGATAGTGAAGAGGAGGAGGAGGAAGAGGAAGAGGGAGAGGAAGAAGAAGACCAAGCATCCCCTCAGGCAAAGAAGAAACCCAAAACTGGCAAGAGCAAAGGCGGAAGCAGCCCAGTCCCTAAAAAGGAGGCGAGCTCAGAGGCGATTGATCAAGACGACCTGGACTTCTAGAATAAGCCACCCAAGACTCTGGGGACCATTGGAGAAGCGTTTGTTTTCTCAAGTCCTACTAAACCAGACATCTCTCGCCCTCTGATTCCCTCGATGTTGTTTGCGTCTATTGGCAGCGCAAATACCTGTGCATCTTTGTAACGGGGGAATCGACCACAGCAGTGCAGATAAGCGACTTCCCGTTGCGAATATTGCATTGCAGGGAGTGTCTTCTCCTCATGGCAAACTGGAATTTCTTCAGAGCCCCTTGCACTCAAGTCGTTAGGGCGAACAATTTGCTCCCAAGGGGATAGGGCATTTGCTTCTTGAATGAGAAGCTTTGCTTATGGACAAACCTGCAGGGAGTTCCACAGGTGTTTCGTGTGCATAGACAAGGTCACACACACTTCCACTCGCTGACGACGTTTGCATGTCATTTGAACGTCGCAGCTTGCTTGAACTTTTAAAATAATCCAACTTTGCTCAACAGATTATGTGTTTACCACGGAGACAATATGTCGTCCCTTTTACTTGAGGAGGGAAAGGCAGCAATATGTATCTCTGCTCCCTGCCGCCCACCAAGCAAATTGTAGCTTTCCAGGGGGAAATGGTTGGTGGAAAAGGACAATCAAATCTCATTTGCACCACTGTATAAAATGTGTGTGGTTTAAGCAGCAAGAAGGCTGTTTTTCCAAATGTGTGGGTTCCCCCTGCCTTTTTATATTTTAAAAAATAGCTTTTTTTAATTGATTGTTTTTAGTCAAGCATGTAAATGTGAATGAAATGTGGAAAATGGATGTGCATCACATGAGAAAATAAAACAAACCTGATTTGTTTATCTATGTTTTCTTTCTTTCTTTCTTTCTTTTTAAATGCCCCACCCCAATGGGAAGCTAAAACCGTGCACTTGGAAGGTACCTCAAAGGTAATTTGTCCCAACCCACTTCCAAGGGATCCTGCACCTTGTATTGCAGGCTGCTCCTCTGTCAAACAGCCAATACCACCAGAGGTAAAGGTACCCCTGACCATTAGGTCCAGTCGTGACCGACTCTGGGGTTGCGGCGCTCATCTCGCTTTATTGGCCGAGGGAGCTGGCGTACAGCTTCTGGGTCATGTGGCCACCATGACTAAGCCACTTCTGGCGAACCAGAGCAGCACACGAAAACACCGTTTACCTTCCCGCCAGAGCAGTACCTATTTATCTACTTGCACTTCGTGCTTTCGAACTGCTAGGTTGGCAGGAGCAGGGACCGAGCAATGGGAGCTCACCCCGTCGCAGGGATTCGAACCGCCGATCTTCTGATCGGCAAGTCCTAGGCTCTGTGGTTTAACCCACAGCGCCACCCCTGTCCCTCTAATACCACCAGAGAGTTCCTCCTAAAGTCTAGACAAAATCCCTTTCCTTGTCATTTGAACCTGTTGGTTTGGATGGCGTGCAGTCAATCCCTGCCCAAATGAATTGGGAGGCTGGTGTGTGGGCAACCCCACCGGTCAGAATGACCTACTGGTACTATTTGTTGCTGTTGTTGTTGTTGAAAAGGCCCTGGCCCTGGTTGAGGCTAATCTGACTTCCTTAGGGCCCGGGACCTCTAGAGTATTCCTATTTATGGACCTTAATGTCCTCTGCGGGGCATACCAGGAGAGGCGTTCCCGTAGGTACGAGGGTCCTAGGCCATGAAGGGCTAGTTCTCAGTTTAACCTGGCAGTGCGTCTAATTTTAGCTGCCTCCCTTACTCTCAACCTTTGTGCTGCATGAGCTGCTTCTGTAGGTCAGCCAGGAAATGCTCTGGGGCTGAGCTCTCTAATTCGAGACTCTTTGCTCCTTGCATAAAAGCCTCTCCTTGCTGCTAAGCATGAACATGGGCAGAAACACCAGGAGCAGAGATGGGAGGAAGCCAGTGAGCTTTGATTCCCACAAATATTTCCTGCAAAGTGTCACCAAATGTCCACAGATCTCGGATTTCATCCCTAACTCAGCACAAAGAGAGCTTGGTTGCTTTGACCCTCGATCCTTTTCCTTCTCCAGCCCTCCCCAAGTCTCCTCTTTGCCAGCCAGGCTCCAAAAATGGGATTTTCCAGTGAAACAAGGAAAAGGTGTTGGGAGGAGACTGGAGATTGGAAGCTGCAGATGGACCTGATTCTGTACACACACACACACACACACACACACAAGCACACACACAATTGGTTTGCACATTGGATGCAAAGACACTATTGGGATTCTTCCATTTTCCCTTGGACATTTAGGATGGGGGTTTCTTTCTTTTTTATATATATACAGTGGTACCTCGGGTTAAGTACTTGATTCGTTCCGGAGGTCCGTTCTTAACCTGAAACTGTTCTTAACCTGAAGCTCCACTTTAGCTAATGGGGCCTCTTGCTGCCACTGCGCCGCCAGAGCACGATTTCTGTTCTCATCCTGAAGCAAAGTTCATAACTTGAAGCACTATTTCTGGGTTAGCAGAGTGTGTAACCTGAAGCGTATGTAACCCGAGGTACCACTGTATATAATTTTTTATTAGTTTTTTTAACATATCATTTTCAACAATAATTAAACATACTTTTACATCTTATTCAAATTTTTGACTTCCATCAATCCTGTCTGAAAATTTTCCAGTCTAATCTCTCAGTATGCATTTCTTATCTTCCCTATTACATTTCAAATTCATAACCAATATCTCTATCTTTTTCTACTTTGTAAGACTTCGTATATTTCTCCTTACAAAACTTATTGTAGTCCTACTAGCGTAATTTGTTGATTACAGTTGCTCTTCAAATAATTCATATACTTCTTCCAATCTTCTGTAAATTTCTGGTCCCGCAGGTTTCAAATCATTCCTGTCATTTTGTCCAATTCTGCATAGTCCATTAATTTCGTCTGCCATTCTTCTTTCGTCAGAATTTCTTCTTGTTTCCATTTCTGGGCTAACAATGCTCTTGCCACAGTTGTTGCATATAAAAAGAATTTAACATCTTGCCTGTTAATGTCCTGACCTATAATACCAAGTAAAAATGCTTCTGGTTTTTTAAAATATGTATATTATTACGATATAATTAGGATGGGGATTTCATCTCCAATCTATTTGGGGCTGAGGGGCACATATGGATATTTGAGAAGCTGCCAGAGGCACACAAAAATAACCTTTACGCAGAAGAAAAACTGGTGATAGAGTCTGCTTAATCAGGTCCATCCAGGCCACTATCCTAGTCCCACAGTCGCCAACCTGTGGGTAACCTGCAAGCAGGATTCGAACGCAAGACCAACTCTCACCTCCTGCAGTTTCCAGCAACTGGTATTCAGAAGCCAACTGTGGAGGCACAGCCATCATGCCTAATAGCCACTGGTAGCGGCTCTCCTCCTCCATGAATTCATGCAATCCTCTTTTAAAGCCTTCTACTTTGGAGGCTGTGACTGTTGTAAACAAAATCTGCCCTTTTCCCTTGTGGGGTATCCAAGAGCCCATATAGAGTCCTTACGTAGGTTTCCTATTGGTAGGAGAAAATAACAGAGGCCAAGCAGAGAATATTGAGAAGCAAAGTAGCTAGTAAGCTTGATCTTTATTGAACTGTTGCAACAGGTGCTCCCCTCACACACAGGAAAGGAGGAGGATCCAGAACAAAGGTGTGCCTGCCCTTATATAGACATTTTTAAATTGCCTTCTCTGGAGTCCAAGACCACCCCCAGAAACATCATACCTACATCACAGAAAAGGCTGTCTACAGCAGAAATCTGAGTGCTTTGTTTACCTCCTGTCTGCCAGGTTACCTGTTTAATGGTCACTTGATTGGATTGCCTGGGGAGCCTGGCCAGTCTTTTGTAATGATAAATACTTGGTTCCTGAGCCAGGTCACAGGCTCACACCCTATTCATATCTTAAATATGCCCTTAAGACAGGATTTGTGAGGAAAGAGACAATGGGGAGGTTTCCCACTTTGACCTTGCAGAGAAAGCATTTGGTCAGTCTGGGAATCAAAAATGGCTTCAGGTCGGTCTTCCTGTGCTGATCTATGTACGTGCGGTTATGAACATTACCATATATCTAAGACCTCAAAATTCCTATCACAAGGCCACCACTGCCTCCCGTGAGAGTGGATTGCACAAAAAAGCACTTTTTTTCTCAGAATCATGTGGGCCCTCCCAAAAAAACTGGCAAAACACCTACACACACCCCCAAAAAAAACACAATCAAAAAAATGAAGAGGGGGGTCACCAAAACTTGCATTAAAAGTGGGGAGTCAGGTGGTCTTGCTGGGTGCCAAGGGGGTATCTGAGGGCACAACATAGGCAACCCCAGATCTAGGGGATGCTGATCTTATCACAGAGTTGGAAGGGACCCTGAGGGGCGTAGGAAGGGGGGCGTAGGAAGGGGGCGGGGGGCGGTCAGCCCCAGGTGCCATCATGGAGAGGGTGTGACAAGGTATCAAGGAACAATTACTGCCGTACTAGGGCGGTTCATAAAAAAACTCTCTTTTTTTTTGAAAATGCCTGCTCCAAAGGTCTTATCTTACTACACTAGGGATTATATACAGTGGTGCCTCGCAAGACAAAATTAATTCGTTCCGCAAGTTTTTTCGTCTAGCGAATTTTTCGTCTTGTGAAGCACGGTGTCGGAAAAGTTTTAGAAAAGCTTCAAAAATCACCAAAAACCTCAAAAAAAGGCTACCACACCGCGTTCTATGAGTTGCTCCTCGAAGTCAAGTCGCAACTGTATTAACGGTGTTAAGAAAAAGGAAACAAACTTGCAAAAAACGCAAGACGTTTTCGTCTTGTGAAGCAAGCCCATAGGGAAATTCGTTTTGCGAAGCAGCTCAAAAACCGCAAAACCCTTTCGTCTAGCGAGTTTTTCGTCTTGCAAGGCATTCGTCTTGCGGGGCACCACTGTAGCTGTATGTGAAATTTCATGCATATCAGTGAATATCTTGACCCTCTTCCACGAAAACAGCTGTTGACTTGGACGTTTTCCTATGTTGTGAAGGCTGAGATTTCAATTCAACGGAGCACTTACTGTTCCTGACCCTAACCCTGCAGAAAGCCACCTAATTAGACTCTAATTTGATTTTGACATGTTTTTAGGAGGTAGTTTAATTATTGTTTGATTTTATACCAATGTTATGTATCTGATGTTAGCGGCCCTGAGCCCGACTTCGGCCAGAGAGGGCAGGATATAAATAAAAGATGATGATGATTCCTTTGTAAGAAAATATGAAATAACGTAAAACCATTTTTGCAGGCCAAAAAATAAATAAATCAATGGGGGGGGAGAAATTTTCCACACCAGGTGCCACCTGACCATCCTACACCTCTGCCTCTTCCTTGCATTCATCCAATCCTCTTTTAAAACCTTCTACTTTGGTGGCTGTCGCTGCCTCCCATGAGAGTGGATTCCATTGTTTAACTGCACAAAAAAGGACTTTCTTTCTTAGAATTATGTGGGGGTCCCCAAAAAAACCTGGCAAAACACCTACACACCCCCAAACAAAACACTGTCAAAAAATGATGAGGGAGTCGCCAAAACTTTTATTAAAAGTGGGGAATCAGGAGGTCTTGCTGGGTGCCAAGGGGGCATCTGAGGGCACAATATGGCAACCCCAGATCTAGGGGGTGCTGATTGGAAGGGACCCTGAGGATCATCTAGTCCAACCCCCTGCAAAGACAGGCAAATGCAGTTGTCCCATACGGGGATCGAACCCGCAACCTTGGCATTACCAGCACCACGCTCTAACCAGCTGAGCTATCCAGGCTGACTGTGGAAGCCAAGACCTTTGTTCTCTCTTGAGTTGAGGGAGTGCATTCACATCCACCTGGAAGAAGAAAGGGGTGAGAATCTGGAATTGGGGGGCGGGTTCACATTTCCTACCCACCCCCTCCCACTGCCACACAAGCACATTGCAGACCCTACAGTCCCAAAAGTCTGAAGTAGGAAGGCAGGTGCTGTTGCTTTCAGGAGTCTGGGAGTCCTGGAAATGAGAATCTGCATTCAGGCGTCGCTGAGCCGAGGTAGGCATTTATTTCACGGGTCTGCTCCAGCACGGAGGGTGTGTCTATGCAGTGCCGGATTTACATATAAGCTAAACAAGCTCGAGCTCAAGGCCCCACTCTCTTGGGGGTCCCCAAAAAAATTAAAGGGAAAAAATCTGGACGTACATTCCCAAAATATAAGATAAAAAACAAATAAAATAAAACCTACATACAGCAACAGTGTTTTGCGTTGTGTAGGCTCCTATGATGTAAGGAATGGACCCCGCCTGCTAGCCTGGTCCCTAAAATATCACTGGTTTGCTCATTTCTATATATAGGGTGCCTACATTCTGCATGGACTGGTTGCAAGGCAACATGTGCAAATGGCTTTAGATTCCTATTTGTTGTTGTTTAGTTGTTTAGTCTGCTTTTGAATTCTGGTGCTGGAGGAGACTCTTGAGAGTCCCATGGCCTGCAAGAAGATCAAACCTCTCCATTCTGAAGGAAATCAGCCCTGAGTGCTCACTGGAAGGACAGATCCTGAAGCTGAGGCTCCAATACTTTGGCCACCTCATGAGAAGACTCCCTGGAAAAGACCCTGATGTTGGGAAAGATGGAGGGCACAAGGAGAAGGGGACGACAGAGGACTAGATGGTTGGACAGTGTTCTCGAAGCTACCAGCATGAGTTTGACCAAACTGCGGGAGGCAGTGGAAGACAGGAGTGCCTGACATGCTCTGGTCCATGGGGTCATGAAGAGTCGGACACGCCTAAACGACTAAACAAAAACAGTCGTTTAGGCGTGTCCGACTCTTTGTGACCCCATGGACCAGAGCATGCCAGGCACTCCTGTCTTCAACTGCGGGAGATACCTGTTAGTTCCATAAATTACCGTATAGCATATATTCAACACAAAGAACAGCGACAATTTGTTGTTGACAAAGGACAGCAGGACATATAAAGGGCCCCATTACCTTCAGTAGCTTAGGGCCTTATCAAACCTAAATCCGGCCCTGTGTCCATGCAAAGGGCAAGACCGTAGCGCAATGCGCAGCTGAGAAGCCTGTTGTTAAACAAGCTCCTAAATAGCTGCTTGGAAGAGAAAATCACCACGGCCACAGCCGTCCCCGTCAATTCTGCAGAGTCGTGTTTGCAAAGCCAGCTTAAAGTCATTGCATCATGTTCCATCCCATAGGTGCAAAGAGCAGAGTGAAAGGGGGAGGTTAATCCACACCTCCTCTTAACGAACTTCCATGGCTGTGTTCTTATCACTGGCGGAATTAATTACATTGTCAGCCTCCTGTGGCAGCCGACCAACTGCAGAAGCGGTTTGTGGATCTAATCTGATCAGCCTCACCTTCGGATGACATTAACCACCTGGAGGAAAAGATTCAGGCAGCTATCCAGAAGGTCTGTAGCCCAGGCTATTAAGATGAATGGGTAGAGCCCCTTTCTCAAGACCAAACTAGAACAAGGGCGTTATTCCAAAAACAGCAGGAGGGCTGGGGCAGAAATTCAGTCCAGCTCATGCATAAACGTGAACTTTCTTACCTTTGAATTTTGTAGTCCTCTGTATTTCGAAAGCACAGTTCTCCAGCCACGTAACATGCAGAAAGCTGCATGCATTTGGCTAAAAAATAAATTCCAAAAATGCTTAATGTTAGAGGAGATAGCTTTGCAAAAATGTGTCTATCAGGCAGTGCTGAGGCAGTGTTGCGTAGTAGTTAGAGGCAAGGTTCAAATCCCCACTTGGCCATTTGGACAGTCCCTGCCTCTCAGCCTAACGTACCTTACAGGGTTGTTGTGAAGATAAAGTGTGGTTGGGGAGAACCGTTGCATACCACTGAGAGCTCCTTGATGGGATATAAATGCAATCAATCAATCAATCAATCAATGTATATCAGAAGAAATTTGCAATGTGATGCTGATGAATTTTCATGAGTAGGGGTTTTTGGGGGGACGGGACAGCACCCAAACTGATGTGGAAATGTGGAGATATGAACTTAAGGGTAGAAAAATAGAGAACCAAAATGAGCTGATTTGCCTCCCCCAACGACAACCGAATCTTTGCTCAAAGCTGACAGGGGAAGGAGTAGCCATGGGGATCAGGAGAAATGGAGGCTGCCGCTCTTGAGTCCCCTGCCTCGCTCTGCCTAATGATAGGGCCAGCCCTGCTTAATATGACCCAAACGTATACCTGAAGGAGCGTCTCCACCCCCATCATTCAGCCCAGACCCTGAGGTCCAGCTCTGAGGGCCTTCTGGTGGTGAGAAGTGGGGTTACAGGGAACCAGGCAGAGGGCCTTCTCGGTGGTGGCGCACGCCCTGTGGAACACCGTCCCATCAGATGTCAAGGAAATAAACAGCTATCTGACTTTTAGAAGTCATCTGAAGGCAGCTCTGTTTAGGGAAGCTTTTAATGTTTGATGTTTTATGGTGTTTTTAATATTCTGTTGGGAGCCGCCCAGAGTGACTGGGGAAACCCAGTCAGATGGGCGGGGTATAAATAGATGATGATGATGATGGTGATGATGATGATGATGATGATGATGAAAACCAGCCCAGATCCAGAAGCCCCCTAGGACAGCACAACCCCATCCAGGGCAGTCAATGGGCCAATTTCTTGGACACAAGAACCGTTCAGCCACAGCACCTCCCTTTTTGCTGGGATTCACAGCCTCTCCTGAGATAGATGCTATGGAGAAACAGAGTTGAGTGTCTTCAGCTTAGTGGTGGCACCTTGTCCCCAAACTCCTTCCAGTGATTTCATATAGGGTTGCCATATTTCAAAAAGTGAAAATCTGGGCACAAAAGTTGTTGAGCTTTATCTGGCAAAGTTATACAGCTTTTGTTTTTGTTTTTGCAAAATCCCTTTTTAAAAAAAGATTTTGAGCTACTCGTTTCGAATTTCTCGTATTCATGTAACTCACACCATGTTTTGATAGGTGCCGCAAGAGATGTCATAAAACTCTCTGGTCCATCCTTTCACAAACAAATACAGTGCTACCTTGGTTCTCAAACTTAATCCGTTCCAGAAATCCATTCCAAAACCAAAGCGTTCCAAAACCAAGGCGCGCTTTCCCATAGAAAGTAATGCAAAATGAATTAATCCATTCCAGACTTTTAAAAACAACCCCTAAAACAACAATTTAATATGAATTTTACTATCTAACAAGACCATTGATCCATAAAATGAAAGCAATAATCAATGTACTGTACTATAAAATAAGTAAGACAGTATTGTAGATGATAAAAAATAAAATTAATTTTTTTTTCTTACCTGCACTGATGATAGTCATTGTTTGGATGGGGGGCTTTTATCTATTTCCACAGTCACACAATCAATCAATCAGTAGCTGAACTGGGTTCCACACAGTCACAAAAACAAATTAATCGAAAAAGCCTCAAAAGCAAAAACACAAAATAAATAGCAAAAACAAAAGCGCCAAACTTAATCAGTTCCGGAAGTCCTTTTCACTTCCAAAATGTTCAAAAACCAAGGCACAGCTTCTGATTGGTGCAGCTGCCCCAGAAACAATAGCTAACAGCCTCATTGGATGTTCGGCTTCTGAAAAATGTTTGAAAACCAGAACACTTACTTCCGGGTTTTCGGAGTTTGAGAACCAAGGTACCACTGTATGGCCAATATGGTCAATGCACCCTTAAAGTCAACGGCATACTTCATGGAAAACAACATTCCCGAATGAGCGGGACCAGTTCCAGGGAGAGAAAAGTCTCTGCGCTCCTAATTTGAGGCCTTGCCAATTGAGTCCCAAGAGGGGACTGAGAGCAACTGCTGAACTGGAACTTTAGCTGTGGTTCCCCAGAGATGACAGTGGCTTCCTTCTGGGTTCATCACATTCAGCTTCAGGAAAAAAGCACTCCTTTTCCCCAGGTGAAATAGAAAGCGCTTTCTCTCTCACCTTTGCTTCATCTGGAAAGGTTCAGATAAATTTTGGTTGGCAGTCTCTTCTCTCCCTGTTTGGGTGAACCTACAGCCTACACCAGCCTACAAAATCAAAAGGATGAAGATGATATTATTATTATTATTATTATTATTATTATTATTATTATTATTTCTACCCCGCCCATCTGGCTGGGTTTCCCCAGCCACTCTGCTTCCAGCAAAAGATTAGAAATACAGTGGTACCTCGGGTTAAGTACTTAATTAGTTCCAGAGGTCCGTTCTTAACCTGAAACTGTTCTTAACCTGAAGCACCACTTTAGCTAATGGGGCCTCCCGCTGCTGCCATCCGCTGCTGTGCGATTTCTGTACTCATCCTAAAGCAAAGTTCTTAACCCGAGGTACTATTTCTGGGTTAGCAAAGTCTGTAACCTGAAGCATCTGTAACCTGAAGCATATGTAACCCGAGGTACCACTGTACATTAAAACATCAAAATAAATAAAAATTCCTTCCAGTAGCACCTTAGAGACTAACTAAGTTTGTTATTGGTATCAGCTTTCGTGTGCATGCACACTTCTTCAGATACCTGAGAGCTCATACCAGTAACAAACTTAGTTGGTCTCTAAGGTGCTACTGGAAGGAATTGTTTTGTTTTGTTTTGACTACGGCAGACCAACACGGCTACCTACCTGTAATTAAAACATCAGTCATTAAAAAGTACCCTAAACAGGGCTGCCTTCAGATGCCTTCTAAAAGTCAGATAGTTGTTTATTTCATTGACATCTAATGGGAGGGTGTTCCACAGGGAGGGTGCCACCACCAAGAAGGCCCTCTGCCTGGTTCCCTGTAACTTGGCTTCTCGCAGTGAGGGAACCGCCAGAAGGCCCTTGGAGCTGGACCTCAGTGTCTGGGTAGAACGATGGGGGTGGAGATGCTCATTCAGGTGTACTGGACCGAGGCCGTTTGGGGCTTTCAAGGTCAGCACCAACACTTTGAATTGTGCTTGGAAACGTACTGGGAGCCAATGTAGGTCTTTCAGGACCGGTGTTATGTGGTCTCAGCTTTGCAGGACCATTCCAGGGAATAGCTGAGATGCAGCCTGGGCAGTTGGCATCAAGTCCCAAGGCGACGGCGGTTCCCTGAGATGAGCAATACGGAGCGGTACTATTCACGGCAGCAGACGCAACGAAGGGAGGCAGCAGGAGGCGAGCAGAGAGAGACCAGGGATCAGCTCTAATGGGAAGGCTTCACTTTGATATATGGGGCCGGGATGGTTATTAATAGCATGCCGGGGTTTACCTTTAAAAACTTACGGTGGATTATTTATTATGTCACTGCTCTGAGTCTATGATCTATAGATGGGGCAGGAATATTTGCTCGGAATTTCTTCAGAAGACAGGGTGGCGGCGGTTCCTACGCAGAGAACGAGAGTCTTTAATTAAGGACTTAATACATAATTGCTTGCGCCCAGGCCTTCACGGGTTGCAGCCTGCAAACGATATACTTGTATAGGGATGCGAGAGGAAAACAGTTCGGTTCAAGCTCAGGCACACTTCCCAAAACAAAGCGCAGTGACTCGTCCGGATTTTGCAGTGCATTAATCCAACCAAAGCACATGTCCCAAAAGTGTGCTTTTTAAGGGGGGGGGCAGGGTAGTTTGCACAGAAATGCATACAGCTGTTAAAGTAAAATACAGAAATGCATTCTGTTAGGCAAAATCGCTTGCAGAAATTAGGCAAAACTGTGTACAAAGATATGTATACAAAGGTGTTGTCAAGCACCTTCGTGAGAAAGTTTTCAGTGAGCACTGAAAACGCACCTCTTTAATCTAGTCCAACCTTCAATGCAGGAATCACACCTGAAATGAGTCTACCTGGATTTCAAAGGCCAAATTGACATCTGGGGGGATTTCTGAAAGGCGACGCTTTGTCTTGGATCAGGCATAGGCAAACTCAGCCCTCCAGATGTTTTGGGACTACAACTCCCATCATCCCTAGCTACCAGGACCAGTGGTCAGGGATGATGGGAGTTGTAGTCCCAAAACAACTGAAGGGCTGAGTTTGCCTATGCCTGTCCTGGAACTTAGAGAAGTCAATCGAAAAATCATATTTTTTTGGCGATTCAACAACTTTGGGGGTTTTACTTTTTGGAATATGGCAACCCTATGTGTGTTTTCAGAATCCCCCCTATTCCTGTGACAGGAATCTCTTTCCACTGTTTTTAATTCTGAATTTTAAATTGTTGTACCTTGCCATGGGACTCACTGAAGGAAGACAGGTAATAATGCACGCTGATTTGCTTTTTTATGGATTGGGGAAACAATAGCTTTAAGTATACGGACCTTTGTTGGCAAGGTGATGTCTCTGCTTTTTAAGATGCTGTTTAGGTTTGTCATTGCTTTTCTCTCAAGAAGCAGGTGTCTTTTAATTTCATGACTGCTGTCATACATTCCCAGTAATGATGTATGGAAGTGAGAGCTGGACCATAAAGAAGGCTCATCACCGAAGAATTGATGCTTTTAAATTCTGGTGCTGGAGGAGACTCTTGAGAGTCCCATGGACTGCAAGAAGATCAAACCTCTCCATTCTGAAGGAAATCAGCCCTGAGTGCTCACTGGAAGGACAGATCCTGAAGCTGAGGCTCCAAGCTGAGACCACCTCATGAGAAGAGAAGACTCCCTGGAAAAGACCCTGGTGCTGGGAAAGATGGAGGGCACAAGGAGAAGGGGACGACAGAGGACGAGATGGTTGGACAGTGTTCTCGAAGCTACCAGCATGAGTTTGACCAAACTGCAGGAGGCAGTGGAAGACCTGGCGTGCTCTGGTACCTGGAGTGCTCTGGTCCAGGGGGTCACGAAGAGTCGGACACGACTAAACGACTAAACAATAACAATGGTCATCATGTTGCCTAGACATTGTTGAGATTCTTTACCTGCAATCCCTGCATCGCAGGGGGTTGGACTACAGGACCCTCAGGGGTCCCTTACAACTCTTCTGTGATCCCAGTCCTGCTGCAGTCTCAGCGATACCTGTGTGAGCTTAAAGCCAATACACTGCATCTCAGCGCAGGCTTTTCCTGGTCAATAGCCCCAAGCGGAAACCACCCCGGCGTCATTTTTCACTCTCCGCAGCTGAAGGATCGGCTTGGGATGATATAATGTTCCCCATAACCTGTCTGTCCAGAGAGACTCCGGGCTCACTCAATACCTTGTCAGCGTGACAGGCCTTCTGCGGTGAAAGGGGCCTTGATGGATCATTCCCCAACTAGATTTCATATATCTTTGGGCTTCCAAAGGGGGCTTGACAAACATAATTGGTGTCACTCGGCTCAGCTCAGCTCAGCCCGGCTCCAAATGCTGACAAAAAAGGTCGTAACAAGGAGCTCGGCCAAGTCAGCCTCAATCACTCAAAGGAGAAGGATGAAATCTCATGCCTTGGCTTGGTCTCAGCTTCCTGGGCAGCCCATCGCTTTGAAGGACATATGGCATGCCGAACCCTGGGACAGGATGGCGAACAGCTAAATGGCACCTCCACGTCTTGAAGAAGTTGACTTTATGTTTTAATGTATTATATAGGAAATGTAATGTGTTATAGGGAACCAGGCAGAGGGCCTTCTCGGTGGTGGCACCCGCCCTGTGGAACGCCCTCCCCCAAATGTCAAAGAGAACAACAAATACCAGACTTTTACAAGACATCTGAAAGCAGCCCTGTTTAGGGAAGCTTTTAATGTTTGATGCATTACTGTATTTTAATATTTTGTTGGAAGCCGCCCAGAGTGTCTGGGGAAATCCAGCCAGATGGGCGGGGTATAAATTATTATTATTATTATTATTATTATTATTATTATTATTATTATGTTAGCTGCCCTGAGCCTGGCTCTGGCAGGGGAGGGCGGGATATAAATAAAATTTGTTGTTGTTGTTGTTGTTGTTACCGCCTGTGAAACACCAAATATAATTTATGTGAGAGACAGGGATTGGGCCAAGGTCACCCAGGGAGCTTCACATGCAAGTGACGATTTGAACCCTGCTCTCCCAGGTCCTAGTCTGACACTCTATGACATCACACTGGCAAGATGGAGAGAGAGAGAGAATATAAATCTGTCTTATTTTCAAGGTTTGAGATTTTGATTTGAAAAGCCCGCCTCAAAAAAACGCAATTTGACATCAACATTCAACTTTGCACAGCTCCTCTCGAAGGTGGTGTTTCCTGGTAGGTTAAATGAATGAACGGACAAAGAACAGAATTTACTACACGCTTCTGCATGTCGCCTGCAAGCAAACTGTCAATGTCAATTGCTACTGTGTGCCAATCACCTTACTGAGTCATACGATGAATTACCTTCCAGAAAGTGCCAAATATCGACTGTTACATGTCAAACGCTGTCAAACGCTGCTTGCTTCTGCATGTTAGTTGTCAGATACTCTCAGATATTGACTGTTTCATGGCAAACATTGCCAAATATTGCCAAGCATAGCGAGTCTGCTGTAGTGCAAAGTGTGTTAATGGCTACCAAGAAATCATTCAGGGTCAACGGCGATCCTGCATTGCAGGGGGTTGGACTAGATGACCTTTGAGGTTCCATCCAACTCTGGGATTCTATTCTCAAGCAACAATTACCATATATTTTGTGTATAAGATGCCCCCATGTATAAGATGACCCCTATATTTTGAACCCAAAATTAAGAAATCAATTTCTTACTATTTCCATTTTTGACTATTTTTTTTCTTAGCAAAGAACATCCATCGTCTTATACACGGAAAACTATGGTACCCACAAATACACTTTTTAAAATGAGAGTGTAATATTTTAAGGCTTTTTCAGGCACTTTCCCAGCCTTGGAAGACCTGGTATGAGGGATTTAGACAGAGTGCATTTCTTCATAACCTTAAATTTTAAATAATATAATCGGGTTTGTTTCGTTTTGCTTGTATATATATTAAATCAGTATATAATCTCAGTATATTATGGTGAGCATTTAAGGTCCCCAACCCTAATCTATGGGTTGCCAGCTAACTGGATTTTATTCTGATCCTGATCTGGTTTTAGGATGTATTTTAATTGATTGCCTGATTTTATGTTAATGTGTTATACATTTGATGTTAGCTGCTCTGAGCCCGGTTTTGGCCGGGGGGGGGTATAAATAAAAATTATTATTATTATTATTATTATTATTATTATTATTATTATTAGAGAAAGCTGGGGACAGCATTTTGAGGCAAAGTGTCTTTTCAAGCTCTCCTTGACATCCACCTTTCTCGGAAGTCTGTTGAAAAACTGGGAGGGGGGGGCACAGAGACGACGACACGGGTTCTGTCCCAGGAGCTTCCAGCATCTAATTGTTTGTTGTTGTTTTTAATAGTATTTATTAAAGTTTTAAGTTTACAAAAAGGCAAAAGAAAAAACACCAAATTGAACAATAACAAAATCAACACATCACGATAAAAAACAGAAAGATAATAACAATTAAAAACAGGAGAAAAAAGAAAAAAACAAATTGAACCTTCCCATAACTTATCTTTCATTTGCTTGTTTCCCTGACCTCCTCACACCTCCCTTTTTTGTATTCTAAGTCAATTATCCATTTCAGCAAATCCTTTCCCTCTCTTCAAAATTTTTATCCTGAAAATTTATCTTGATCTTGATATAAGTTTACTTTCCCTCTTTTCACCAATTAACAGTCTATTTTTCTTAAATCTTTGATACATTTTTGCTAAAATCACCTAGATTCATTCCAACATCATTCTAACATTCATTAATTTTACAATGTTTCTGTAAATAATCTTTAAATTTCTTCCAATCTTCCTCCACCAACTCTTCTCCCTGGTCTCGGATTTTGAGGCGAAGTTTCTTTTCAAGCTCTCCTCGACATCCACCTTTCTAGGAAGTCTGTTGAAAAACTGGGAGGGGGGGGCACAGAGACGACGACACGGGTTCTGTCCCAGGAGCTTCCAGCATCTAATTGTTAACCCCCCCCCTTTCCCACCCACTTTGCTACATTGTTTGTGCTATCAGCAATTCACATGCACCACGCTGCCTCACAGGAAAATATTTCTGCACCTGGCATTCAGCATATATCCTGTCTGAAAAGGCTCCCATTCAACAATTCAGCCAGCACCTACCTGGGGAGGAAATCTAGGGAGAGCACACAATTGATGGAAGATACGGCAGCCAGGCATTGAAATAACGTAGGAAAAAAATGTGTTACCCTGAGGTTCCCTCAAGTCCCCTGGGAAAGAGGCGATGGTTCTGTAATAGAGGAGAAACTTCTTTGTCTGCAGAAATTTTCAGGTTCAGCGGATTTGTGGCTGAAGGAACTTTATTGGTAGGGCTAAGAGAGTGTCTCCATTGAGATCGCCCCCTTTTTGGGTGGTGTAATGCATAGACTGTAAGGGACACGGGTGGTTTAAACCACAGAGCCTAGGACTTGCCGATCAGAAGGTCGGCGGTTCGAATCCCCGCAGCGGGGTGAGCTCCCGTTGCTCAGTCCCTGCTCCTGCCAACCTAGCAGTTTGAAAGCACATCAAAGTGCAAGTAGATAAACAGGTACCGCTCTGGCGGGAAGGTAAATGGTGTTTCCATGCACTGCTCTGGTTCGCCAGAGGCGGCTTAGTCATGCTGGCCACATGACCCAGAAGCTGTATGCCGGCTCCCTCGGCCAGTAAAGCGAGATGAGCGCCACAACCCCAGAGTCGTCTGCAACTGGACCTAATGGTCAGCGGTCCCTTTACCTTTACCTAATGCATAGACTGGTGTACAGTATTTATACCAACAGAAATATCCTTTTTTTTAAGTCTTCAAGTTCAAGTCTGGTACACAAGTCACTTAAAAAGGCACGGTTTTGTTTACAATACATATGGGGGGGGAAAGTTTAAGCAAAGTTATTGAATCACCATTCAGTACAGCACAAGGTCCCCACGTTTACAAGCTAATACATTTTAAACAAAAAAACAACCCACACGCTATATAAAAAGTCATACCTAATCACAAAACACATAGCATTAGAAAAGCAAAAAAAATCCTAACAGTCCAAGACTTCCAGGCACATTATAGAACTAGTAACATAAATATGCAAGACAAACATAATGATGTAATGCGGTCATTCCTTTTATTTATATTGTAAGGACAGGCTTTTCCAACCTGGTGCCCTCCAGATCAAGAAAAGTTGCCAGTGTTTGGGATGTTTTAGTTCAGCAGTTCTCAACCTCTGGGTCCCCAGATGTTGTTGGACTACAACACCCATCATCCTTGACCACTGATCATGCTGGCTAGGAATGATGGGAGTTGTAGTCCAACAACAACTGGGGACCTACAGGTTGAGAAACACTGTTTTGGTTTATTATCTAGAAGCCAGAGTTAGTGGAGATCGCCATCTTCAACTATCTCAAGGGTTGTCCCGTGGAAGATGGACTCGAACCCAGGGCTTCAGGTTACAAGAAAGGAGAGTCTGACTAAACATTTGGGGAAAAATTTTCTGACAGGTTTTTAAGCAGAGGTTGGATGGCCGTCTGTCATGGATGATTTAGCTGAAATTCCTGCATTGCACAGGGTTGGGTTAGATGCCTTCTGTGGTCCTTTCCAATCCCACAATTCTATTATTATTCTATTATTATTATTTATTAAATTTGTATACCGTCCTATAACCGTGGATCTCAGGGCGGTTTAGGAAACAGGTGACTCAGAGGTGACGTGATAGAAGTTTCTCACATTGTGCATGTCTTGGAATCACAGAAATGTAGAGTTGGGAGAGACCCTAAGGCCCATCTAGTCTAACCCATTTGCAATGCAGGAATCTCAGTTAGATCATACATGACCTGAAGGAGCGTCTCCACCTCCATCATTCAGCCCGGACACTGAGGTCCAGCTCCGAGGGCCTTCTGGCGGTTCCCTCCCTGCGAGAAGTGAGGTTGCAGGGAACCAGGCAGAGGGCCTTCTTGGTGGTGGTGCCTGCCCTGTGGAACGTCCTCCCACTAGATGTCAAGGAAATAAACAACCATCTGATGTTTAGAAGACATCTGAAGGCAGCCCTGCATCAGTAAATTTCAATGTCTAATATTTTACAATTTTTAATGTGCTGTAAGCCGCGGAGAGTGACTGAGGAAACCCAGCCAGACGGGCAGGGAATAAATAATATGTTGTTGTTGTTGTTGTTGTTGTTGTTGTTGTTGTTGTTGTGGCCATCCAACGTCAGCTTAAAGGTGGATGTTGTTGTTGTTGTTTAGTCGTTTAGTCGTTTCCGACTCTTCGTGACCCCCTGGACCAGAGCACGCCAGGCACTCCTGTCTTCCAATGCCTCCCGCAGTTTGGTCAAACTCATGCTGGTAGCTTCGAGAACACTGCCCCACCATCTCGTCCTCTGCCGTCCCCTTCTCCTTGTGCCCTCCATCTTTCCCAACATCAGGGTCTTTTCCAGGGAGTCTTCTCTTCTTATGAGGTGGCCAAAGTCTTGGCGCTTCAGCTTCAGGATCTGTCCTTCCAGTGAGCACTCAGGGCTGATTTCCTTCTGAATGGAGAGGTTTGATCTTCTTGCAGCCCATGGGACTCTCCAGAGTCTCCTCCAGCACCATAATTCAAAAGCATCCATTCTTCGGCGATCAGCCTTCTTTATGGTCCAGCTCTCACTTCCATACATCACCACTGGGAAAACCATAGCTTTTACTATACGGACCTTTGTTGGCAAGGTGACAGAGAAAGGTGGATAGAGAAAAGCTTTTCTCCTTCTCTCCCCTAGAACTGGTGGACATCCTGGAAGATTCAGGACAGATGAGAGGAACTCCTATAAAAGAGGACTGGGCTTTAAGAAAGACATCAGATCTAAGATAAATTAAGGACTAGTCAAATTAGGATAAAAGTGTGTATTGGCAACAAGCAATACATAATTGAAGTAAGGAATATACGGAAGGTCGGGTCTATAGTTCAAAGACCAATATTTGCTTTATTGTTTTGTAAGTAATATTGTGGGGTGGGACGTGGGTGGCGCTATGGGTTAAACCAGAGTCTAGGACTTGCCGATCAGAAGGTTGGCAGTTCGAATCCCCGCGACGGGGTGAGCTCCCGTTGCTCGGTCCTTGCTCCTGCCAACCTAGCAGTTTGAAAGCACTTCAAAGTGCTTTCAAAGGTACCGCTCCTGCGGGAAGTTGAACGGCATTTCCGTGCGCTGCTCTGGTTCGCCTGAAGTGGCTTAGTCCTGCTGGCCACATGACCCGGAAGCTGTACGCCAGCTCCCTCGGCCAGTAAAGCGAGATGAGCACCGCAACCCCAGAGTCGGCCACGACTGGACCCAACAGTCAGGGGTCCCTTTACCTTTACCTTTAAGTAATATTGTGTTCATTTTCATTTGTATTTCTGTTTTTCTTCTTCTCGGTGTATCAACAAAAAAATCAAATAATTTATTTTATTTTATTTTTAAGAGGATTGGGCAAATTCATGGCTACTGGCAATGATGGTTGTGCTGTGTCTTCACAGCCAGAGGCAGCGATTCTACTGAATATCAATTGCTCTCGAATCCTGCTTCTGGGTTTCCCAGGGTTGCCTGTGAAGAATTCGAGTTGAGATGGATGGCAGCAGGGAGAGAAACTGAAATTGATTCTCTCGCCCATAGTTGCAGTCCGTAACACCTGAAGAGTACCAGGTTTGCTGGGGGTGGAAGGGATACATTTCTGGTTTCCCCCTTTGCTATTCACACAGGTTTGTTTGTTTTTTTAGGCCAGTAGGGGCCTGATGCCCCCTGGCGGGAGTTCCCAATAAAGCAACACAACAAGGGCTGCTTCTAGATTGTAGTTTTTGAACACCACTGCTCTTCTGCAATAAGCTGCATTGCAGAACTGCAACGGACTTTGCAGAGTTTCGTGGATGTAGCAGTTCTGGGTGTGTACATGCCTCTTGGGCTCTATCCGGTTTAAAGGTCAGCACCAACACTTTGAATTGTGCTCAGAAACATTGAAGAATGGAGGATGAAGTTAATGGACTATGCAGAATTAGATAAACTAACAGGAAGGATTTGAAACCGGCGAGACCAGAAATTCACGGAAGACTGGAGTAAATTTACGGACTATTTGAAAAGTAATTGTGAAGAACAGGCGATGTTTGTAGGGTTGCAAGAAGTTTTGTGAGTATTATTAAAAGTGTTGTAAAAATGGACAAGGGGGAGGATGATTTGTTAAGAGACATAAAGGCAATATAAAGTTAAGAAATGCATAAGAAGTGGTTAAAATGGTGGCTCATCCAAGGTGCTGATGGAAGTCTAAAAAGATTGTGTAAATGATAGGTTTTGTGGTACATTTTATAATTTACATGTTAGAATTAATAAAAAATATTATAAAAAAAGAATTGTGCTCAGAAACAACGCTTAGAAAGGAAGAGAATGTGCAAATTCGCTTTAGTGGCATTTGATGGTGACTTGCCAGCCTTTGGGGTTCGGCAGGGATGCAGAGAGACCTGGCAGCATGTGTATAAGTAGCATCATCTCACCTACTCTGTTTCCGATTTCTGGTGTGGGACCCGTTGCGCACAATAGAGTTCCTTCGATTGGCAGGAGAGAGGAGGACGTTTCCTGTTATGAAAACACAGCCAAGAACCTGACACTCGGGGTGGCGGAATCTGGGTATTGGTGCAATAAACAATGCCGATTCAGACCTGCAACAGAAAACACAATACCCATCATTGAGAAGGCAGGAGAACTTGGCGTGACCCCAAGCACATGGACCCTCGGCCACAACTAATAAATAATTATAATTTTTTATTTATACCCCACCCTTCCCGGTTCAGGAAACTGGGCTCAGGGCGGCTAACAACAAATTTAAAACAATTGATGCTACCAAAAAACCCAGCATAAAATACGGTATAAAGCATAAATAGCAATAAAATCAAAAATCAATTTAGGGGGGAAATCCATCCAATAAACATTAGATGATCACCAGGGCTAGCTGGCTAAATTAGTCCCACTTGGGCCAGTGAGGAGACCAGGGGAGAATTAGCTGTGGGGTCCCAGAGCGGGTAATCTTCATAAAATGGGGAGGGGAAAGGAAGGAAGGGGAATAAAAGATCAGGCTAAGTTCAAATTGAAAGCCAGGCAGAATAGCTCTGTCTTACAGGCCCTGCAGAAGGAAGTTAAATCCTGCAGGGCCCTAGTCTCATGGGGCAGAGCATTCCACCAGGTCGGAGCCATCACTGAGAAGGCCCTGGCCCTGGTGGAGGATAATCTGACTTCCTTAGGGCCCGGGACCTCTAAAGTATTCTTATTCATGGACCTTAAGGTCCTCTGCGGGGCAGACCAGGAGAGGCGGTCCCGTAAGTACGAGGGCCCTAAGCTTAAACTGCTTTATAGGCAGGAACCAAATGCGATTCAATGCACACAAGTCCAAAGTGATGCACCAAAGGGAAATAATAATAAGAATCTAAAATTCACATATACACTCAAAGGGGGCTGAGAGTCCTTGGGGTCATATTGGGTGGCTCAGTGAAGTCACCCAGTGGGTGCCACCTGTGAAAAAGGTGAATGTCATGCAATGGATCGTTAGGAAGGGGCAACAGAGCACATTTGTGTTCTTTTGTTAAATTCCAGGCAGACCTATTGGGAAAATATCAGCCAGTCATTTTAGAGGACCATTAGCAAGCAAGCAACTTCAATAAGGATGCCAGGCCTGCAACTGTAATCTTGTTCCCAGGAGAGCCAAAGAACCGCCCTGAGATCTATGGGTACAGTAGGGCAGTATACAAATTTAAATAATAATAACTCTAATCCTAGGTAACTTATGGTAGATGTTGTCGGCATGCAGAGGGCCGGGAGGCCAGCTGGCAAGCCCCAGCTGTGCCGTCTCCTTCCATCGGCCCGTGCTCCAACGTAAATCAGCGACCCGGACTTCAAAAGCCAGGGCACACTATTAGCAGAGTGTGCTGTGCACGCAGAATAGACATGAGGCTTGTAAAGTCAATCTACAGCTACAGATTTATTAAACACAAATCAGAACTAGTTATCTCCCGCTTGGACTACTGCAATGCGCTCTACGTGGGGCTACCTTTGAAGGTGACCCGGAAACTGCAATTAATCCAGAATGCGGCAGATAGACTGGTGACTGGGAGTGGCCGCCGGGACCACATAACACCGGTCTTGAGAGATCTGAATTGGCTCCCAGTACGTTTCCGAGCACAATTCAAAGTGTTGGTGTTGACCTTTAAAGCCCTAAATGGCCTCGGTCCAGTATACCTGAGGGAACGTCTCCACCCTCATCGTTCAGCCCAGACACTGAGATCCAGCTCCGAGGGCCTTCTGGCAGTTCCCTCGCTGCGAGAAGCCAAGTTACAGGGAACCAGGCAGAGGGCCTTCTTGGTAGTGGCGCCCTCCCTGTGGAACGCACTCCCTTCAGATGTGAAGGAAATAAGTAACTATCTTATCTTTAAAAGACATCTGAAGGTAGCCCTGTTTAGGGAAGTTTTTAATATTTAATGCTGTATTGTTTTTAACACTTGATTGGAAGCCGCCCAGAGTGGCTGGGGAGACTCAGCCAGATGGGCAGAGTATAAATAATAAATTATTTTATTATTATTATTATTATTATTATTATTATTATTAGACAAAGAAACATGTCGCCTCTCTCTCATGTCGTCTCACAGAAGTTCCCAGCAAGCTGTGCTGGAATGTAAACAGACATGTGAAAGACAACAATCTCATGCCTGTTCCTTAAGGTGGAATGGAAATGTCAACAGATACAACCCAGAATGGGGTCACGCCTTCCGTGTGCAGCAACATCTGACTAGCAGTTGGGACCAGACGAGCATCTTGATGCAAATAGTTGCCTATATCAATATTGGTGTGCCCAGTAACCACTTTGCTTACCTGCATCTCCCTTGCTAGATCTGGATTCGTTAACCCCTAAATAGCTCAGCTGGTAGTGAAGGAATGGGTTTCCCAAACCCAAAACTGACTGTGCAGGCAGTTTGAAACTGCACCAAAATCCCTATTTTTCCTTAGCTAAAATGCTTTAACTTGAGCCAAAAACCCAGCTGTATAAACAAGTGCTCAGAGCCCTCTCCTTTATCAGTTTGTGTCAGCAAGGATGGCCTTGACTGTACGAGTATAACAGGGAAGACACGTCTGTGCCTTATTTTATATCCTGACCAAAAAGACACACAGACCTAGTCTGGGAACAGCGCCAGAGGGTGTTCTTGGAGATGGTGACCTCTTGCTCCAAGATAAGAATAGGAATAGGAAGATCCTTTTATGGTCAGAAGTACAGGAAGGAATATCCTTTTATGGTCAGAAGTATAGGAAGGAATACCCTTTTATGGTTAAGAGTGCCGGAGCAGGAACATCTGTGATGTCAACCTGCGTGTACAAGCTGACGTGGCTGGATTCCTGGGGAAGGGGGAGAGGGTGCCTGGAGGATATATATACTGCATGAAATTTCTCATTTCTTTGGACTTGCTGTGGACTGACCACGCAAGTGCCTTTCTGCTGTTCCGGAGAGCAGAAATAACGATCTCTTTCTCTGAACCAACCCTCGGTGTCATTTGACTTCCTTCCTCCTGTCCGGGAGCAACGCAGACCCAATCGGTGAACTCCAATAAGGCTACAGTAGAGCATGAGACTCTTCATATCTAAGTCGCGGGTTCAAACCCCACATTGGGCAAAAGATTCCTGCATTGCAAGGAACGCAGGACGAGATGAGCTTTGTGGTGCCTTCCAACTTGACGATTCAGTGAAAATGTGTCAAGGAAATATGAAGTCCTGCATTGCAGCAGCTTGGACTAGATGACGCTTTGGGTCCCTTCCAACTCTACAATTCTACAAAGTCCTATATAAAGTTTCATGGGTGAAAGCACCATCAAAGGCCACTAGCTATGATGGCTCCATGGCTGGAGGCAACGATGATTCTGAATATTGGTTTCTGGAAACCACAGGAGGGGAGGAGATTTTTTTGTGATCAGGTCTGGTTTGCAGGCTTCCCACTGCGAAAACAAGAAACTGGACTAATTGGGACGCTACTCTCATCCAGCAGGCTCTTCTTACGATCTTAAAAATACTTAGGACATGTGCCTGGGTGGCAACATGGGCTCTCCAGGAAACCAGGAGGAATGGTTGAGAGAGTTGGGTAGATAGATAGATAATTTGTTATAGTTGGAGACCAGCTTATAAAACACACTTGGGGGTACAGTCACAGAAGGAAAACAAACAATTAAAACAATGTACAACAATAAACAAGTGCTCAGAGCCCTCTCCTTTATCAGTTTGTGACGGCAAGGATGGCCTTGACTGTACGAGTAGAACAGGTACGAGCAGAACAGAGGATGAGATGGTTGGATAGCGTCTTCGAAGCTACAAACATGAGTCTGACCAAACTGCGGGAGGCAGTGGAAGACAGAAGTGCCTGGCGTGCTCTGGTCCATGGGGTCACGAAGAGTCGGACACAACTAAACGACTAAACGACTAAACAACAACAACACAACAATAAACTACCGCAGGGAGCTAACCCAGAGTCACCCATAGAACCGAGCTTGGGGATTTTCTTAACGGACTAGTTTGAGTTGGGAGATGGTCTGTGCCTACAGATCTGTACATAGAATCTGGTGACCATCCGGGTCGTCTTCTGATCTTTGCCTAACAGGAAAAGGTTGAATTTTGCTTTTCTGGGAGGTCAGCGAGCCTCACCAGTAGGTGATCAATGGTCTTACTACGTGCCTCTTCATAAAAGGGACATCTAAAGAACAAGTGCTCTGGGCTTCCTATCTCCCCCAATGAACAGGCACAAAGTCTCTGAGCATATGGGACTTTTTCAAAGGCTCCTTCCAGGACCGGCGAGGGCAAAGCCAAGCTTCCGGCAAGTGTAAAGGCATTTTTGGATATGAGAAAGAAGAGATATGCTGTCGGTGCAGCTATATATCTCTCGATTTCTCCAATTTTATAGTCGGGGCACCTTGCGCAGTCCTGTTGTCTCTCGGTGTCTATGATTCTTTGCCTGACCGTAGCTTTTGCCTGGCCCAACCCCAGGCTTAGAAGGGCTTGAAGGGCAAAAACCAGTTTCTGAAGGGTGTTCAGGACTGCTGTCTGCTAGGAGAGAGTTGGGTATGTTCAGCCTGGAAAAGAAAAGACAGAGAGGTGAGAGGATACCTGAAGTCCCCTGGGGAAGAGGTGGTGGTTTTGTGCTAGAGGAGAAACTTCTTTGTCTGCAGAAATTTTCAAGTTCAGTGGATGTTTGGCTGAAGGGAGTTTATTGGTATGGCTATCTCCATTGAGATCTTCCATTTATTTAAATTATAAGGACAGCCTTTTTCAACCTGGCACCCTCCAGATCAAAGGGCTGGATCAACATCCCTATGAAGAAAAGCTGCAGTGTTTGGGATGTTTGAGTTTACTATCTAGAACAGGCATAGGCAAACTCGGCCCTCCAGATGTTTTGGGACAACATCATCCTTGACCACTGGTCCTGTTAGCTAGGGATTATAGGAGTTGTAGTCCCAAAACACCTGGAGGGCCGAGTTTGCCTCGCTGCGAGAAGCCAAGTTACAGGGAACCAGGCAGAGGGCCTTCTCAGTAGCGGCACCCACCCTGTGGAACGCCCTCCCACCAGATGTCAAAGAGAACAACAACTACCAGACTTTTAGAAGACATCTGAAGGCAGCCCTGTTTAGGGAAGTTTTTAATGTGTGACATTTTAATGTATTTTTAATTTTTGTTGGAAGCCGCCCAGAGTGGCTGGAGAAATCCAGCCAAATGGGCGGGGTATAAATAAATTATTATTATTATTATTATTATTATTATTATTATTATTATTAAAGCAGCTGGGAATGTTTAGCCTGAAAAAGAGCAGAGCAAGAAGAGAAAGCCATCTTCAACTACAGTGGTACCTTGGGTTACAGACACTTCAGGTTACAGACACTTCAGGTTACAGACTCCGCAAACCCAGAAATAGTACCTCGGGTTAAGAACTTTGCTTCAGGATGAGAACAGAAATTGTGCACCAGCAGCGCGGCGGCAGCGGGAGGCCCCATTTGCTAAAGTGGTACCTCAGGTTAAGAACAGTTTCAGGTTAAGAACGGACCTCCAGAACGAATTAAGTTCTTAACCCGAGGTACCACTGTATCTCAAGGGCAGTCACATGGAAGATGCAGCGAGCTAGTTTTCTCCTGCTCTGGAGGGTAGGACCCGAACCAATGGCTTCAAGTTACAACAAAGGAGATTCTGACTAATCATAAGGAAGAACTTTCTGTTTTATTTTTTTAAAAAATAATATTTATTACTTTTCCAACAATTTAAACACTACAAAAAAATAAACAATGCAATACAATACAAAAACAGTACATAACACTAACACATTAAACTAACAAAACAAAAACAGTTTAAAACACATCAAACAGTTTCAATATCTTATCTTTCATTCACTTATTTCCACGACCTCCTCACACCTCCCTTTTTGTATTCCACTTCTGTTAATTGTTTCAGCAATTCCTTTCCATCTTCCTCTGCTTTCTATCCTTTAATTATCTTAACACATTCTAACCTTATTTTTTCCCTTTAATACTCTATTAATCTGTTTATACTTAATTCCTTATAACATTTCTACTAAAGCCATATAACTTCATTCCAACATTTTTCTAACATTCATTAATTTTACAGTATTTCTGTAAATAGTCTTTAAACTTTTTCCAGTCTTCTTCCACCGACTCTTCTCCCTGGTCTCGGATTCTGCCAGTCATTTCCGCCAATTCCATATAGTCCATCAACTTCATCCGCCATTCTTCCCAGGTGGGTAGAACTTTCTGATGGTAAGAGCTGTTCTACTGTGGACTGGACTCTCCCAGAGGCTGATGGACGCTCCTTCCTTGGAGGTTTTCAAACAGAGGTTGTAGGGCCACCTTGCCAGGGTTTCTCTAGCTGTGATTCCTGCACTGTAGGAAGGGATGGACTAGATGAACCTTGAGGGTACCCTTCCAACTCTGCAATTCTCCGATCCTATGACTCTGTGTGCCTTCACCGCGGGAAACACCGGTGGATCCCAGTTGTCACGTAAGGCGTGGAAGGGCATCCGCTGTGTTTTACTAAAACAGCGCTCGCTTCTTCAGAAGGGAAGCTGGGTTTGCCAAGCGCATTCAGAGAAAAAGAAAAGAACAACAACAACTCGGAGAATCGTCCCACGCAACTGCAACATCGCCCATTCAAGAATAATTGCCATGATAATGATTCACCGGGGAATCTGGCGGCCGTCAGAACAACAACCTTTGGTGGAAGGTCTGGAAGCCTGGGTGAGTTTCCCTGGCATCAAACCGACATGGAGGCTGCCTGTATTTCTTTGCCATGAATGAGTGCAGAAGTACCCACGAGGGGAAGAGGAAACCCCCAATGTAGTTCTGAATAGACCTGCGAAGAGGGATAATAAAAGTTGTCCTGGATTTCCTCTCTCAGCAGGTGTTTCCTTCGGTCCTCCTATTCATTCATACTTTGGGTAGCCAGAGGCTGCCAAGATTATCATTATTATTATTCTTGTAGGAATGCCCCGCCACATTTTACTGGCCTGCGTGTGAGAGAAAGCCAATTTACTCGCTCAGTTCTCTAACTGTGGCTCTCCCAATAGTGCCGAATTAATAGCCGCCAAACTGTATATATTCCCTTTTTTTTCCTCCCCAAATTTTTTTTATTCATTTTATAACACAAATAAAAAACACAGACAGAAAAGACAAACAATACGAACAAATTCTTGTCATATCCTTATTTTCTAAACATTAAGTTGACTTTCCCAAGTCCCACCTATCTGATTTTCATTTTACTTCAACTTTAGCAATTTAGATATATCATAATTTCAAATCATCTTTTTTTATATAATCATACTTAAAATAACTTCACATTTTATCACTTACAAATAATACTATTTTAAAATACCCTCTCTTCTACTTCTAACGCTACAGCCTATATCCACTTCCAAAGCTATTCTAGGGTTTAAATATTAACATATTTTTTTAAATATTCTTTTTTTTTAAATGATATTTATTAAAATTTCAGAAACAAAAAATTACATAGCTAAAAATAAAAGAGACAAGGGAAAATATAGAAAAAAAGAGAAAAAACATACAAAATACAAAGTATAGAATTTTTTTTTAGAAAAAACACTTAAAAACAAATTAATCCTTCCGTATCTTACATTTCATTTCCTTGCTTCCCTGACCTCCTCTCACCTCCCTTTTTTGTATTCCAGTTCAATTGGTTAATTCAGCAATTCCTTTCCCTCTTTGTTTTTATCTTAGTCCTATAACTTAATATATTATAGCTTTAGATTCTCACCTATTAACCCATCCATTTTTGCATACACCTTTATGACATTGCTGCTAAAACCACTTAACTTCATTCTGACATCATTCTAACATTCATTAATTTTACAATATTTCTGTAAATAGTCTTTAAATTTCTTCCAATCTTCTTCCACCGACTCTTCACCCTGGTCTCGGATTCTGCCAGTCATTTCCGCCAATTCCATGTAGTCCATCACCTTCACCTGCCATTCTTCCAGAGTGGGTAGATCTTGTGTCTTCCAGTACTTTGCAATAAGTATTCTTGCTGCTGTTGTAGCATACATAAAGAAAGTTCTGTCCTTCTTTGGCACCATTTGGCCGACCATGCCCAGGAGAAATGCCTCTGGTTTCTTCAGAAAGGTATATTTAAATACCCTTTTCATTTCATTATAAATCATCTCCCAGAAAGCCTTAATCCTTGGGCACGTCCACCAAAGGTGAAAGAATGTACCTTCAGGATATTTTTTTTTTTTTTAAATATTCCTTAAACTTCTTCCACCGTCTCTTCTCTCTGGTCTTGGAGTCTCCCGGTCAGTTCGGCAAGTTCCATGTAGTCCATCATCTTCATCTGCCAGTCTTCAATAGTTGGTAAATCTTGTTTCTTCCAATTCTTCGCTAACAATATTCTCGTAGCTGTTGCGGCATACAGAAAAAAAAGTAACATCCTTTTTGGGGATATGTCTTCCTGGGACAATTAAGATTGACACCTAACATTTGAACATGGGCACACACTCCACCAATGTACCAGCTCCCCCCAATGTACCCCCCCCCCAGTGTACCAGCAGTGGAGGCAAAGCATCACAGTCATGGCTAGTAGCCTGTTGTGAATACTTCGCGGAGCTTTAGCAGAAATGCTCAGAGTTCCAGGTTCTTCAGTGCATTATATTTATTGTGAGCTATATATATATAGAATCTCTTCATGGATCACTGCCTTACCGTGGCGAAGGGGCTTGAATAACTCAGAGAAGCTATGAACTATGCTGAGCAGGACACCCAAGATGAACAGGTCATAGTGGAGAGTTTTGACCAAACGTGATCCACCTGGAGCAGGAACCGACGCCTCTTAAAAAGCAGAGACATCACCTTGCCGACAAAGGTCCGTATAGTTAAAGCTATGGTTTTCTCAGTAGTGATGTATGGAAGTGAGAGCTGGACCATAAAGAAGGCTGATCGCCAAAGAATTGATGCTTTTGAATTATGGTGCTGGAGGAGACTCTTGAGAGTCCCATGGATTGCAAGAAGATCAAACCTATCCATTCTGAAGGAAATCAGCCCTGAGTGCGCTCATTGGAAGGACAGATCCTGAAGCTGAGGCTCCAAGACTTCGGCCACCTCATGAGAAGACTCCCTGGAAAAGACCCTGATGTTGGGAAAGTTCAGGGGCACAAGGAGAAGGGGACGACAGAGGACAAGATGGTTGGACAGTGTTCACTTCAGCTAACGGGGCCTCCTGCTGCTGCTGGGCCGCCGGAGCACAATTTCTGTTCTCATCCTGAAGCAAAGTTCTTAACCCGAGGTACTATTTTCTGGGTTAGCGGAGTCTGTAACCTGAAGCGTATGTAACGTGAAGCATATGTAACCTGAGGTACCACTGTACCTATTTATCTACTTGCACTTTGATGTGCTTTCGAACTGCTAGGTTGGCAGGAGCTGAGACAGAGCAACGGGAGCTCACCTTGTCTCGGGGATTCGAACCGCCGACCTTCTGATCGGCAAGGCTCAGTGGTTTAGACCACAGCTACAGAGCTAGGTGAACCAATGGTGTTACTGAATATAAGGCAGCTTCTTAGGTTAGAGAGAGAACACGAACAAATATGAGAATGACCGGGGTGTCTATGCAGATGTTACCAAGGGAAGGTGCGATTCCCACACTGAAGAGGAAATGCTGAGCCTTTTTTGGAAGCCCTGAAATCCGTCTGAGGAAGTGGCAGCGAGTCGGATTCTCAGAGGCAGAGGGAGATGAAGGTAAAAGGGGGGGTCTGGAAGGCATCTATTCTTAGAGAAAAGGCGGTGGGGGGAGGCAGAACGGCAGCAGGGGTTGGGAAGGGGGGTTTATTATTGTGAGTCTTTGTTTACTCCAAGAACTGAATGAATCAAATGACCTTGTTGATTGTCAAAAGTCTGAATGGAGAGCAAGGTGTGAAAGGGGAGGGAGAGGGCATTCTGTTATTATTGTTCATTCACAACTTTTTTTCCCTTTTATTTCCTCTCCTTCATATTATTGCCGAAAACAAAACAAGAAAAAAGGTGAGGAAGACTGAACTTCCTCCATCTTCTCAGATCCATTTATGTGGATTTCCGAGTAGGGATGTGAAGGCAGGGGTGGATAAATTCACTTTTGTTCGCACTCTAGTGAGAAATGATCCAATTCAGTTTCTGAAGCAGTGCACAAACAGAAACGCGACTCTCCTTCAAAAGTCGCACTTCCCTGAATTTTGTGATGGAGCTCTGCAGCCCAAGGACACTTGCGAAAATTTGTAAATAAGGAGAAAGTGTGCATTAAAATGCCTAAATGAAACAAAAAGGTGTTGTATTAGGGGAAATTGCATCACAAAAACACGTGTATTGGCCTAAACTGCCTGCAAAAATATTAGGATGAATTTGTTATCTGCTTGGGGAAATACTTTGGACTCTTTCACGCAAGCTCTTTATATGGTTCCTGCCTCATTCAGCTGATTTGAGGCCGTGGGGCAGTCTTCCAGCAGAGGTTCAGCACGCACTCTCACTTTTGACTTTAAGGAGTCCCTTGAACACTTTTCAATGCCAACAAACCTATGCAGTTCTTGAGCGCTTAAGTCATTTTGATGATAGTTCTATATTGTCTGCTAAGGGTGGCGCTGTGGTCTAAACCAATGAGCCTCTTTGGCTTACTGATCGGAAGGTTGGCAGTTCGAATCCCCGTGACGGAGTGAGCTCCCGTTGCTCTGTCCCAGCTTCTGCCAACCTAGCAGTTTGAAAGCATGCCAGTGCAAGTAGATAAATAGGTACCGCTCTGGAGGGAAGGTAAACAGTTTTCCTGTGTGCTCTGGCTTCTGTCATGGTGTTCTGTTGCACCAGTAGTAGTTCAGTCATACTGGCTACATGACCCGGAAAGCTGTCTGTGGACAAACATTGGCTTCCTCGGCCTGAAGCAAGATGAGTGCTGCAACTCCCATAGTTGCCTTTGACTGGACTTAACCACCCAGGCGTCCTTTACCTTACCTTAAAAGGTAAAGGTAAAGGGACCGCTGACCATTAGGTCCAGTCGTGACCGACTCTGGGGTTGCGGCGCTCATCTCGCTTTATTGGCCGAGGGAGCCGGTGTACAGCTTCCGGGTCATGTGGCCAGCATGACTAAGCCACTTCTGGCGAACCAGAGCAGCACACGGAAACACCGTTTACCTTCCCGCCGGAGCGGTACCTATTTATCTACTTGCACTTTGACGTGCTTTCGAACTGCTAGGTTGGCAGGAGCAGGGACCGAGCAACGGGAGCTCACCCCGTCGCGGGGATTCGAACAGCCGACCTTCTGATCGGCAAGTCCTGGGATCTGTGGTTTAACCCACAGCGCCACCCGCATCCCTTTACCTTACCTTACCTTTACCTTTATACAGTGTTCGCTCAGGTTGCGAACGTGATCCATGTGGGATGCACATTCGCAACCCGCAGCGTTTGCAACTTGCAACGGCGCATCAGCGCACGCGCAGGTTGCGATTCAGCACTTCTGTGCATGTGCAAAGAGCAATTTAGCGCTTCTGCGCATGCTTGACCCCCGAAACCTGGAAGTAACCCGTTCTGGTACTTCCGGGTTTCGGCGGGTCAGTAACCCAAAAAAAGCAACCTGAAGCGTCTGTAACCTGAGGTATGACCCTGGTTTTGCAAGAGAGCAGTCCAGAAATACTTTTATAACTTTATGAACAAATGCATAAAGTCTTCTCTTGCTTTGCAAAGAAATGAACCTCGTCCCCTGGCATCGCCCACTGCTATGCCAGGCGCTAGGAAGATTGGCAAACTCCCACAGGGCAGTTTGCACTTATGAGCTTGCATGGGCTGGCACGACCAGCTAGGGAAAGACTTTCATAAACCAAGTCTCGCCTCCCCGCCACTGTTCCTTCCCCAAAAAGAGTTTGCCCAGAAAGCTCCTAAAAAACGGCATCAGTTTTGAAGCGAGAGCAGGAGTGTTTTCTCATTGCTTGGCAGAACAGAAGATATTCCAGAGGAGGCAGAAGGACCCTAGTGGGTGGGGAAGGCAATGCTGCCACCTAGGGGCTTTAATGAGGAACTACTCCATTCCTTGAAAAGACGGTGCGGTCTGCACTGGAGACTCAGCCCCTGGAGTTGAGTTGAGCCTCCTTCAGTCTCTTCCAAGGAACTATTTGCCTTGGCTAACTGCTTGGCTCCCCTTCTAACCCCCCCTGCCCTCCCTCTCCCATGCTCCCCACTGATGCCAAAAGGAATCCAGCACCCATTGAAAGATCCGAGGGGGATAAGTACCGTATTTTTCTCTGTATAACATGCCCCCATGTATAAGACACCCCCTATTTGGGGGGACTCCAAATTGAGAAAATGGGGGGAGACTGTATCTGTGTACAAGACGACCCACAATTCTGAACGTAATTTTAAAATAATAAAACCCTAGTCTTATACACGGAAAAGTATGGTAAAAGGACCCCTGGCCGTTAGGTCCAGTTGCGGACGACTCTGGGGTTGTGGTGCTCATCTTGTTTATTGGCCGAGGGAGCCGGCGTACAGCTTCCGGATCATGTGGCCAGCATGACAAAGCAACTTCTGGCGAACCAGAGCAGTGCACAGAAATGCAGTTTACCTTCCTGCTGGAGTGGTACCTATTTATCTATTTGCACTTTGACATGCTTTTGAACTGCTAGGTTGGCAGGAGCTGGGGCAGAGCAACGGGAGATCACCGCGTCGCGGGGATTCAAACCGCTGACCTTCTGATTGGCAGGCCCTAGGCACATCAAGCAAAGGGGAATGACAAGGGAGGGAATAAACACACAGAGAGACAGGAACATGGGAAGAAGCTCGGACACTGAGCTATGGTCCTTTCCAAAGTCCTCATCAAGCCCAGCAACACTCTGGTCTCCCAACTGCGTTCAGGTCTCAGCAGTGATGGCTGGAACCCCCTGGGACTCTTAGGGCAGATGGCAGGACGCCGAGACAGTAGGTGGCGCAAGAGAAGAAGAAGAAGAAGAAGAAGAAGAAGAAGAAGAGTTTGGACTTGATATCCCGCTTTATCACTACCCTAAGGAGTCTCAAAGCGGCTCACATTCTCCTTTCCCTTCCTCCCCCACAACAAACACTCTGTGAGGTGAGTGGGGCTGAGAGACTTCAGAGAAGTGTGACTGGCCCAAGGTCACCCAGCAGCTGCATGTGGAGGAGCAGGGAAGCGAACCCGGTTCCCCAGATTGCGAGTCCACTGCTCTTAACCAATGATGGGTGGGGCCAAGTGTGACGTTAACATATGAGAGTGCTGGAGGTGAAATAGTTAAACAGGTTACGCAATCAGAAGCCAGGGGATGGAGTCAGAGGGACTATAAAACCAGCTCTGGGAGGGGCAAAGGGGGGAGTTTGTTGGGAGTTGGGTGGTTGGTTGGAGTGGGAGTGAATTGGGATAGAGTCTGTGGGTAGGTTGAGTGAGTGTAGCGAAATAAGCTGAGTCAGGAACAGTTAGGAGCTAGGAAGACAAGTAAATATCTGAGAGGTGGTTTAGTGAGTGAGAGCAGGTAGCGGAAGTTATAGGTCTGGATAGGCACCCCATGATTGTAATTGACCGATACCGTTTATGAAACCACACGCTTGTTAAACTGCAATAAATAAACAGAAGTTTATGTTCCAACTTAACCCTGACTGGACTCAGTATTTTACCAGGTAGGGCCTGGGTGGTGGCAGCGAGAAATAAAGTGGTGGCACAGGGATCAATAGACGGTGAAACGTCCGGGGACCCTGTGTGATCGCCCCACCAAATAACTCTGGCTTCGTCACATCACGGATTACTGCAACGTGCTATTGCATTTGGTCAGGCAGCAGCAGCTACTGCAAAATGCAGCGGCCAGACTGCTCACAGGAGGCGGCTACTGGCAACAGGGTAGTCAGCTACTGAGATTGCTGCACCAATTGCCAATTTGCTACCTGGCCAGGCTCAAGGTTTTTGTGTTTATCTACAAAGCCCTAACCAACTTGGGCCCAGCGCACTTTGGGGTCCACTTGATTCCTTATACTACTGCTCGATCCCTGAGATCCTTGGGTGGGGCACGTCTGGTGGTTCCCCAAACCCCTGAGGTTCAGTCGGCCTTTACTTGGGACCAATCCTTTAGCATGGAAGGTCTTGCTCTGTGGCACTCCCTGCAGGTGGAGGCCCAGCAGGAATAATCCATGCTTTCTTTTAGACATCCCCTAAAACTGTGTGGCGAGGGACGTGGGTGGCGCTGTGGGTTAAACCACAGAGCCTAGGACTTGCTGATCAGAAGGTCGGCGGTTCAAATCCCCGCGACGGGGTGAGCTCCCGTTGCTCGGTCCCTGCTCCTGCCAACCTAGCAGTTTGAAAGCATGTCAAAGTGCAAGTAGATAAATAGGTACCACTCCAGCAGGAAGGTAAACAGCGTTTCCGTTCGCTGCTCTGGTTCGCCAGAAGCGGCTTAGTCATGCTGGCCACATGACTGTATGCCGGCTCCCTCGGTCAATAAAGCGAGATGAGCGCTGCAACCCCAGAGTTGTCCGCGACTGGACCTAATGGTCAGGATTCCCTTTACCTTTAAAACTGTGTGGCAGTGCATGCATTTGCAAAGTGATTTTTTAAAACAACGACAAGAACTAGTATTTATTATTTTTTTGTACTGATTTTTAAATGTAATTGTTGTAGTTTTAAAATTACAAGGGAAGGAATAAAATTACAGAAAGAAAAAAAGAAAGGGATGAGAGAAGATACCAAAAGAAAAGCAGTATCAGAGCAGACATGGAGAAAGATTACACTTGTTGAGGTTTAACGAACACTTCTACATATTTGGAAAAGAAAATATCACAGTAATTACCAATATGTGGAATGCAGAATAGGTTAAACAAAAACGTTAATCTTAATCTTTGGTGATGTTTTTATCTACCTCATTGTAATTTTGCATGCTGAATGCTGCCTTGGTGTATTTTTTTGGGTAAGCATTTCTGTTTTATCTAAGAAATAAATGGTCAGTACTATTGATTTGAATGCCTAATACATGCCAGGAGCTGCACAGAGATAAAGAAAGTTTCTCTCCCCCACAGCCAGTAAACAGCCTTAAAAAAAAGACACACACACACACACACACACACACACACAAAGGGTGAGGAAAGTGGCAGGAAGAGGGGGAAACTTTCCACAAGGCAGGGAATGAAAAGATAAAGGTGCAAGGAATGATTCCCATCTCCCACTGAGAACTTCTCAGCAGCCTCTTTGCAAACAATTGCTCTTACTGCAGATTTGCGAGCATACAGAGAGGCAAAACCCATTAATAACAGCACTATCAGTGATGCAAACGATCCTTCTGCAACCGGCTTCCTTCCAGATGTTGTGGATGACCCCTCCCATCATGATGTCATGGAGATTGAGATCAGGTGATTGACAGGTGAGTGATGCTGCCCATCTGTCAAAAGGGGACACACACACTCCTGTAGCATCCTGACCCGGAGTAGCATATCTGGTGGTGCAGGTCTGAGAGAGGAGGGCCAGAGGCAAATTCTGGATTGCCAGGGGTGGGCCAGAGGTGGCCTGTGGCCTACAGCAGCAGTTGATGTATGTACACAGCAAATTCTGTTGCAGCGCAGCCTCTCTCTGGCTGCAGTGTGCAGTGTAACCACAAGATGTCCCTCCGTATTGCAAAACGTGCCACTACTTGCAAAAATCCCCGAGAAGTCAGCCCTGGGGGAACGTGCAGGAAGCATGTTCATTTGATGGCCCTCGGGTTTCGTTTTCGGAGCTTTATTTATTTTACGCATGAAGAAAGCGAGCGAGAACTCATGCAACACAGAGAGAGGGCGTTTGCAAAGCGGATTTTATTACAATAAACGGAAAAGCATCGACATCAGAACAGAAGCAATGGCACAGGGGGCGGAAAGGAAGGGAGAGCCAGCCAAACCAGGAACGGGGATTTCGGGATGAGTTATGACAACGTCCACCCCTTCCGGGATTGATGGATTTTCTTCCTCAGCCATCACCTCTTCTATCTCAGCCAAACCGGGAGGAGGGATTTCAGAATCGGCTACAACAACGTCCACTCCTTCGGGGATAAATGGTTTCCCTTCCTCGGCCGTTACCTCTTCTATCCAGTTGAGGTAGCTGAAAACCAGAGTGTAGACAGCGGGGCTGCCCTTTCCTTCACAGGCCTCACCCTGACTGCCTAGTCCAACCGCAAACCATCTCCTCTCTTCTCCCGAAGTGCAAACCAAAGGAGCCCCACTGTCATCCTGGGAGAGGTCGGAAGGACACAAGAGAAAGAGGTCAACATCCTCATAGAATTGTGGCGTCGGAAGGGACCCCATGGTTCATCTAGTCCAACCCCCGCAATGTAGGAATTGCAATGAATGAATCCTTCGCAGATGACTACCCAAACTCTTGTTTACAAACCTTCAAGGTCACCTATTGCACTGATGAACAGCTCCTACTGCCAGAAAGTTATTCCTAAGGTTTAGTTGGAATCTTCATTCCTGCAATTCGAAAGCACTGTTTTCGGGCCCTACTTTCTGGAGAAGCAGAAAGGAAGCTGCCATCTTTGCACTATTATTCGCAGTGAGGGGTTGTTACACACCTGTTAGGTATCCCAAATCTCTCAAGGTCCATAGGCAAACTTTCCTCTCCACAAGCCCCAAAATTCACACAAAAGCCATTTGATGGGCAGCCAAAACACCAGAAAATAGTGCGCAAATGTTGGGAGTTTTCCACAATCCATCATCAGCCTAGGTGTTCAATGACTACACATCAAATGACTTTAAGCATCAAAAGCTTCTCCAAAGTTTAGTGACAATTGGGTTGGTCTAATCATGGAATGGCCCTAACGTGAATTGTGGATTTTCAGTTTTATCGGATAACTCAGACACTTTAGGGTTTTTTTTGTTACTAAAAGCTTCAATGGATACAACCAAAACAAAGGCACATTCTTCTCCATTTACCCCAATCTCCATTCATGCCTTTTCTTTCGTTATCTACACTGTGTTGAACATTGGGTGCCCCTCAAGGCAAGAGTCCTCTGCTCTCACAGCCTCAAAGCCCCCGACACGTGAAGGCGCACCATAGATAATAAATAGTAATAACGTGGTTTATAAATTCCCCACATTAATTCCTCACCCTCCCTTGTTCCCTTTCCCTTCTGCATTTTCCATACAGTTTCAACCAGTGCTATTTTTCCAGAAAAAGAGGGGCTGGAATTCACCAAAAACACCTCCCTCGTTCTCCTATAATGGCAATGGCGCCCACCTGAGAGGTGCTGGAACTAAGTTCTGTTGAGTTCGGGCTTGGGGGGGGGAGCCCTGGTTTCAACCCTCCTCTTGAGTAAAGAATATGCATCTCTTCCTAAAGAGTTTCCACCTCCAGCCACAAGCTCACTCCTCCGAACACACAGTGTGTAACAGTGGAGGCAGAAAAGCAGGACAAGAAAATTAGGAGGGGGAAGGAGAGGAGGGAACAATAATAAAAAATAATAATAATAATAAAATATTTATATCCCACCCTCCCCAGCCGAAGCCGGGCTCAGAGCGGCTAACAACAGTAAAATGATACAACATTCTAAAATCAGTTCATTATAAAATCAGTTCAAATCAGATTAATGGCAACCATTGGGATAGAGTTCCGTGAGGATTGCCAAAGGAGGGGGTCAGACTGTGCCTTGACCAAAGGCCTGGTGGAACAGCTCTGTCTTGCAGGCCCTGCGGAAAGATGTCAAGTCCCGCAGAGCCCTAGTCTCTTGTGACAGAGCTTTCCACCAGATCGGGGCCACGGCTGAAAAAGCCCTGGCTCTGGCTGAGGCCAGCCTAACCTCTCTGTGGCCCGGGATTGCCAAGATGTTTTTGTTTGAAGACCGTAAGGTCCTCAGTAGGACATACCAGGTGAGACGGTCCCTTAGGTACGAGGGTCCTAGGCCGTATAGGGCTTTAAAGGTCAAAACCAGCACCTTAAACCTGACCCTGTACTCCACCGGGAGCCAGTGCAGCTGGTATAGCACCGGGTGAATGTGATCCCGCGGCAAGGACCCCGTAAGGAGCCTCGCTGTGGCATTCTGCACCCGCTGGAGTTTCTGGGTCAGTCTGAAGAGCAGCCCCACGTAGAGCGAGTTACAATAATCCAGTCCGTCGCGTGGATCACAGTGGCTAGGTCACGGCGAGAGAAGTAAGGAGCCAACTGCTTAGCTTGGTGGAGATGAAAAAATGCCGCCTTTGTTATAGCTGCAATCTGCGCCTCCATGGAAAGGGAGGGATTACACCCAAACTCTTAACGAGAGGGAAGGAGAAAAGGGAGGGCGAGGAACAAACATAATCAAAAGGAGGGATAAAGGAACATGAAGACATCTCTCTTCCCCTTTTTGGAACTCAGAACAAGACTGGAGAACGCAGCTTGTATATCCCTGTAGGTGACCAGGACTTCCTCTACTTGTAAGCTTGCTAAAATAAGTCTTCCCCATCTCTCCGGAGGCTGTGCAGAGAAACATTAGCAGCCCCCAGGAAGCCCGGGGAAGAGATCGAAGATCATTACCGCATCCATCCTGCCTCCCCAGCCTGCGGCACAGCAGTACAGGGCCCGGTTCATTATACCTTGCAGGTCTCCTTCCCTCCTTCGTCAGAGACGGCGCACAGCATGCCCTCTGTCAGCCCCTGTACGCTCTTGGAACAGGTCTCCCCGCCGACCAGAGACATTTCCGTTTTCTTTAGCACTCTGGTCGGTGTGTTCTCATTGCCTGCAGGCACAGAGGAAAGAGGGGGAGGCAGCGCCATTCAGAAATGACAGGAGGAGGAGAGAGGGGTGAATGGGACGGCGGGGGCTTCGTTTAGGCCTCGCCACTCTGTGCAGTGCGGAGACTTGTGCTGCTCTGGAATTGAGAAAAGGAGAGGCTGTGTTTCTCAAAGCCCAAGAGGGGCCTTGGATGCTGGTGGCATGGCCTGCTGGCCAGGGCAAGGGCAAGGGCAAAAGATCTGGGCAATTCAGAGGCCAAAACTATAGCCTGCCAGCTACAAAGGCTGGTGTTTCCACTTGCTCTAGATCATTTTGTGCTGGTTCCTCCCAGTGAGCTCTCGTGGAGAGGTCTCTGTCACAAGCCACTGAGTTCCCAGTTCAATAATAACAATAATAATTTATTATTTATACCCCGCCACCTGGCAGGGCTTCCCCAGCCACTCTGGGCAGCTTCCAACAAAACATTAAAATACAGTAATGCATCAAACATTAAAAGCTTCCCTAAACAGGACTGCCTTCAGGTGTCTTCTAAAAGTCTGGTAGTTGTTCTCTTTGACATCTGATGGGAGGACGTTCCACAGGGCAAGTGCCACCACCGAGAAGGCCCTCTGCCTGGTTCCCTGTAGCTTTGCTTCTCGCAATGAGGGAACTGCCAGAAGGCCCTTGGAGCTGGACCTCAGTGTCCGGGCAGAACGATGGGGGTGGAGACGCTCCTTCAGATATACTGGACCGAGGGCTTTAAAGGTCAGCACCAACACTTTGAATTGTGCTTGGAAACATCCTGGGAGCCAATGTAGGATTTTCAAGACTGGTGTTATGTGGTCTCGGCAGCCACTCCCAGTCACCAGTCCAGCTGCTGCAATCAAGCTCAGAGTCCAACAGTTTTGGTTTCTCTCCGTTTTTCATTCCTAAAATCTCTCTAAACCTTAAGTTCGGTTATCTGTATCTTCCTATCAGCTTGGGGAGGAAAACCCTTTAAAGTTCTCACGAGAATTAATCAGCCCCTTAGTACAAATTTCTTGTTTCTATGCAATTTTGTCACACGCACACATTTTTACAAAGCAACTCTCCCTAACATAATGTGTTTTTCTGTATTATTTTACACCAGTACTTGAGTTTTCATGTACACGTTACACGAGCATATGAATTTTGTGCACGATACTTGGCTGGAGAACTGCACTGCAAAATTCAAATGCGAATTTCAAAGGGGACAGCTGCGTTTGGGTTCGCATGTGGTTTCGAAAACTGTGGATTTGATAGTTTCACCTTGAAGTGCAGACTGAGCCAATGGATACCTGCACATTCACACATCTGCGAGTGTATGTGTGTGTGGCAAACTCAGGGGAGTATTTTTGACTGAGCCCTGGACTAGAAAATGCAATACCAGGTGTGGCGGATCTCCAAGTTGCAGCCCAACAGTCTTGCCACGCTCCAAGGTCCTGCAGCAAGGGCAGGCAAATGGGAGTCCTCTCTTCACCGAACTCTACTGGGGAGGCCAGCAGGAGCAAAGCAACGTCGTTGTTCAGGTTTGTACAGTCAAACTCCTCGTGGATGAGCACCCTGTCCAACTTCATTCTCTCCAATTCATGCCCATTCAAAGCAACCACCACATGGAGATCTGAAGGACTTGGGGACAAAGGAAACAGAGGCAGAGCATCAACAAAGATCAAACAATGAACCCCAGGGCTGTGTCCCAATGAACCATTGACTTGAATTAGCATAAAACAGCTTAGAAAGGGTGGGGAAGGCTTGTGGGGCAACATTTGTGTGCTGGGATCTATGCGCTCTCCCCCCAACCCCCCACCATTCCCAAAACGAAGCAAAGCAAATGAGAGGCAAAGCCTCAGGCTGGTACTCAGAAAGTTGAACATGCAGCAAAACATTGCCGTGGGAAACATTCTTGTACAGGTTTCCTGAAAGCCAGCTCTGCCCTTTTTTCAGTACACTCCATTCCATTCCTTCTTTGCCCAGTTTTCCATTCCACCCACCCAACAGTTGGGCAGCGCTGTCCAATGGGCATGCTTAGTAGTCATTAAGCATTAAGCCATTTGACCTCCCTCTCCTTGAGTATTCTTTTTTCTAGCACAGTCGTACCTTGGATCTCAAATGTCTTAGCTCCAGAACAAACCGGCTCCCGAATGATTGAAACCCGGAAGTGAGTGTTTCGGTTTCCGAACGTTTTGGTGAGCAGCCAATCGGAAGTCGCGCTTTGGTTTCTGAACGTTTTGGAAGTCGAACGGACTTCTGGAACCGATTCCGTTCAACTTCCAAGATACAACTGTATTAAAACACACACACACACACACACAGCTGCACAGCTGCTCCTCTTACTCCTTCCCAAAGCACCCCTGGGCCACCCACTCGCCTGTCTGGGATGCCCACCTACTCACCTGGTCCATGTGCCGCCTGGCTGACTTGTCTCTCTGTCTTCCATTCTCTCATCTGTTTCCTTCCTCTTCCCCCTCTGAGTGTCTCTTTGCACCTTGTCAAAACCACCCCTTCCCCACAGGCCATGTCAAACTTCTACAGCTTGCCTGGAATGCTTGCTCACCTGGGTGGGCTGCCTGCCTGCTCACTCACCTGGGCCACCAGCTACCCGCCTTCCTGCCTCCTTCCCTTGTTCTCATCTCCAGTTCCCTCCTCCTTACCTGTTATAATGGCCTAACAGCTCTGCGACCCAAGCTTGCCATCACGCTGTAGTTCATAGCACCACCTGTCTGCAGCCAGGTGAACTGCAGCATGACGACATTCTTAAATTTTCATTATATATGTATTTGAACATGAGCCTGCTGATCCCTCCCTGTTGTGTATGGATGGTGCTTAGGATCCATACTCAAAGGAGGCCTTCGCGATTAATATATAGCATTATTATTTGAAGATTGCTCCAAAGAGTGTTTGGAGTGTGAGCTTCCTCAGGGACAAAGGTTATTTATGGATCATACTCTTAATTCATCCATTAAAATAACACAGGGAATTTTTTTTTTTTTTAAAGACAACTTGCTATCTACTTAAAGGGAATCCTCAGTACTCACAGTTCCTCCGTGTAGCAGTGAGCTGCAGACAGGACCCACCAACTGCTCAGAATCACACCTCCACAGAAATGCAGCTCATTTGATTGGATGCTGGCCTGCCAGGGAAGTATCTCGGAGGCAGTCGTTGCTCCTGATCCTGAGATGGCTTTGAATTCAGGCCACAGGCCACAATGCACAGGGGGCAAGGCCTGTAGCTCTGTCAAGAGATAGCAGAATTATTTCATTCCCTGAAAGATTTATGCCCATATGGCAGACTAGGGAAAGTGAGGCCGGGCTTGGCTGGAAGCGTGTGTCTTGGCCATGGGCCTTGCAGGACGATGACTTGTGTTTCAAACCTGTTTTCTTCCCCCCCTGGTTCCTGTGGACAGCACCAAGACTGAGGGCTTTTTGCCGCCTAGCTACCAGGAATAAACCAAGTACCGCGGAAACAGAATCCGTCTACCTGTATAGGAGATTCTCATGAAGGATGCTAGCAACAGGAGAAGGCGCTGTAGCATTTCAGCCTCGTTCTAAAGAGGCCCTCTGTCTTCATGTTCAGACCAGAAGCTACAAGAAGCAATCCCATCATTCCTCATTGTACGGGACATAAGCAATCTGTTTGCCTAGAAGTGACATCACTCACAGCTCCTCCCACATTGCCAGTCCCCATGTGATGTCACCCACCAGCCTGTTCCCTTGTGGTGATGTCATAATGGAATGCTGGGTCTGGCGGTGAGTTGGAAGGCCGGCAACCTGCGGATGTCTAGCCTCTGTTAAATTCCCCAGGGGACATCTGAATACTGGAAGGAGGAACCGTCACAAGGGAGCCAATGTCAAGTTTTGGCAATCCCAAGGAAGAAAAGGGAAGGTGGCTTTTCAAATGAGCTTCGTGTGTGTGTGTGTGTGTGTGTGTGTGCGCGCGCGTGCGCGCACACACACACACACACACACATAACCACCAGTCTCCGGGTATGTACTACCCAGAAACTTCACACCAGGTAGCATAATCCCCACCCCTGCTATTTTAGAAATTAAATTATATTAATGTAAAAAAACACTCACCAGGAATCTAGTGACAAATGCATCTGCTCTGTGAGGTTTTTTTGTACGCATTTTGGGTTAAAAATCTGCTTTCAATGTATAGGGCAGATGGGGCCCAATATGGCAGCTCCTCTAGCTATGTCAGGTCGCAGTGTCGTAATCCAGGTTACAAATAACCAGGAACCTTTTATGTGGTGGGTTGCCGAAATGCCTAAAAAAACCATGGAGATAATGGGCAGGTGTGTCTTGCATCCATGCGCAGCACTTACGAACATAAGAGACCGAGCGAAACCTCTTTCCAAATGGCGGCAGCCCAGCATAGCAATGCACATAGCCCCAAACAGCTGAAGGGGGGCATTTGTTTTCCAGAACGATAAAAACGGCTCCAGGCCGTTGCTGAGCTCAAGGCCCGTGGTATCCGATTTGCTAATAAATCCAATCTCTTTGTGCAAAAAGCACGGCGGCTTCAAGGCTGCAATTTCTTACTGCTCCTTGGAAATGGGCCTTCCCGTGCCAGAGGCCCTCACCCAGCAGCGGGAGAAAAATAACACTCTCCCGCCGCCCGGCCAATACTAACCAAAGAGGTGAAGGCAGCCATGAGTAAAGAATCAGCTGCAGCGCTATTATGCTCTATTCCCCTTTTCACCCCTGCGCCTGGGAAATTAGATAGGGCCAGGTTCCTTGACGGTGAACAACAGAACAATTCGGAGGTATAACGCTTCCACACAATGCGCTCTGTTACTATAGGAACCATGCCTTCTAAGGATGAGGGGGGCAGCTCGGGAAGGAGGGCAGAATCACATGTTAGACCCTAACCAAGGACAAACATTGAAAAGGATGGGTGGTGGTGGGGAATGTTGCTCACCACCGAGCCACTTTGGCCCCACGACCATGGGTGCCATACAGCGTGCATGGCCTTGGCACCAAAGGGGGTGCCCGACCCCTCCATGGGGAATTTCGTGGGTGCCCCGGGGAGTTGGCGCCTACGCCACGTGACCCATTCCCACCACCCAACTGCAGGGCAGAAGGAGAATGCCCTGAAGTGGTCATGGGTCTGTGGCTTTGAGCATGTGGCCATCAAAACGATCCAACCCACATTTGTTTGCCATGGCAGAGCAGATGGAAGCGGGCAGAACGGTGGTGCAAGGCTTGATTAGATGGTTGGCGTTCCAGCGGTGGGCATCTCAGCAGAACCTCAGTTATGGAGGGACCTGATCTGTAGCTTTACAGAGGAGAGTTGTAAATGTAGCTGAATCTCCAAGCTCAGGTCGGCAGCCTTGCTGTATAGAGCCAAAAAGCAGCTCCAAGGCTTGGGTACGTGGACTCGAGATAACAGCACAGAAAAAAGACATCTTTTTTCCTTAGCAACCTGTCGCTCTTTATTGCATTACATTTGATACAGTCTCCTTGCCGATCCAGACCACCCCCTGGGTCAAGAGAAGCCAGGTTTCTTCAGCTTTCCCCATGTCGTAGCTGCTCTCGCAAATAAGAAACAACTGCATTCTTTACAACTGAGTGAAGGACTGGGGAGAGAATCACAGGAGTCCTTTTTGGGGGGATAGGGGTGGGAACTGCATGCCATAGACATCTGGGGCAGTAACAGAAGGGTACCCATGGGCCGAGGATCTTATAAAACTGCACATCTGATGCTACGGAAATCAAACCTTGCGGCTCCTCCTTCAGTCAAGAGACTTCCCCACAGTCCAAGCTCTCAATTTTCACACTTATTTCCAGCAAATTCCCCGCCCCGAGAGGACAGCAGAAGCTTTTATATGCCACAGCTACAAAAGCATCTCAGTTGTGCCCACGTAGCTCCCCTCCCGAAATGCCTTCCGACAGAATTAACTTCTGCAAGAGCACACATAAAAGATCGGTGGCTGCCTGAACCCACAGAATTAAGGCATTAGCTGAACACAGATTGATATAAGTGAGCTCTGGCACCAGTTTCAAAACGAATTCACACCATTAGGATTCCATCGTGGGAGAAGAAGGGCCATTCTTGTCATCCCCACCCTCTCTCGTCACATTATCGCCCCTAAACCGCTGCATGAATTGGCGTTGGGAGATGTGAAGACTGCTTTCCTCACGCTGGGGTGTCATGCTGGTGATACAGAACTCTACAAGACTGGCTTCTAAATCCTGTGGGGGGGGGGGGAGTCTGCAGAGCTTGCTCGCTTCAAACCTTCAGCCCTGGTGCATGGAGGATGGTGGAGGTTGGGTGACAGGGAAACAACAGAAGGTGGGGGCAACCAGAATATCCCCGCCAACCCTGCAAAACATTCTAACCCCGTGAATGGGGCTTGAACAACCGAACGGGGGCTTTGCAAGTATGAGCAAAGAAGCTAGAGGGGTGTGCAGATATTTTGCTCTTTCTCTGTTGCCTGCTTCTCAAAAGGCTTTCACTCCCATCATCTTGTTTTTCTATCTCTTCTCTCTCCTGCATGGGAACACACAGCCTTGCCTTCCACACCCCCTTCAGATTCCAGGGCTAATGTTGGTACACAGCGTGAAACACCCAGTCCATCCCTGGGTTCCACTGCAGAGACTACGCCCACCTAGGTGGTTGTGTTGGGATTCCGAGCCATGTAGATTCCGCAAAAATACACATTACAGGCCTTCCTGGACTGCACCACTTCAGAGTGTAGAACGGGGGAGTGTGTTTTTAAATGCTCCCCTTTCTTTTTTTAAAAAACCCAAACACTTTGTGCGTAGAAAATTAATATTCCAGGCTATGGCAGTACACCAGTTGAGGCATCCGATGAGCTGATTTTCTTTATGCTGTGAATTCGTTTTTACTTATATGGAGGAGCATGAAACAAAAGTGATTTTCCCCGTCTGCATCCTGAAGTGGTGGAGTCCAACAAGGACTCCAGGCATGTGGCTCTGCTAAATGTATAGCTCAGCTCTCAGCCTTTCCTTGCAAGCAGGTGCCTTTGATTTCACGGCATTCACTCGTGGGGAGAGCACCCCAAAGACTGCAGCCAAATGGTAGGAAAGATTCAGAGCATGTCCCTTTGCGTCCGACATCTTGCTTTAAGGTGCTGAGGTGGTCGCAGGAGGAAAGATCTCTTTTAGACGCCGATGGGGCAGGAAACCCCAGTGCCTCCAAGTCCGCAGTAGCCATTAGGGTGCTTGCTCAGGTACTGCTGGTGATATTCTTCCGCGTAATAGAACTCTGGAGCCTCGCGGATCTCAGTGGTGATCGTGCCAAAGCCATTCTCCGTCAACACCTGCAAGAGGGAGGAAAAGGAGGGAGAATCCCATTAGGAATTGTTTGCACTGAGGTAAGAAATTCATTTGCGTGATCCACCAGCCAACAATCAGAGGCTAGAGCCCGATTCAGGAGTCTATAGCTTGGGGGTCTCCACACACACAGTTGCACATGTGAAAACTCCCCCGGACTCTGCAAACCTGATAGTTCAGGGCTGCAAATTCCAGAGAAGTCTCTGCATGGTGAACTATATCAGGGGTGGCCAACTCCCAAGAGACTGCCATCTACTCACAGAGTTAAAAACTGGCAGTGATCTACCCCCTTTTTTTGGGTTCAGGTCAAAGTTGTTGAGCTCTGTTTAGGAAGGAGGAAGGCCCATTTTGGGGGGGGTTGGGTCAAAGTTGTTGAGGAGGTAAAATGTTGAACTCTTTTTAGGGGCGTCACAGTTGTTCAGCATCTTTGGGGAGAGCCAATGATCTACCAGTGATCTACTGCAGACGTCCAGTGATCTACCGGTAGATCACGACCTACCTGTTGGACATGCCTGAACTATATGCTTGGAGACCCCCCCCCCCTATATGTGGGCGTCAGGAGAGGAGTCCACAGTGCCAGGGTGGGGGCTACCCAGGGAGGACATAAGAACGTAAGCAGAGCCTGCTAGATCAGGCCAGTGGTCCATCTATTCCAGCATCCTTTTCTCACGGTGGCCAAGCAGATGCTCCAGTCCCATGAGAGTTCCTTCCTTATTGTTGACTTCCTTCCATTTCTGGGTGTGTGTTTAAAGAACCTTTTCTCTTAGTTGCATGGCTTGGAGTGGGGGGAAAGTGGGGTGTTTTTTTTACCCCAGCTGTCAGAGAACAAATTGGAAGCAAATTGGGGTGTGTGAAATTACTTTCACTTGCTTTCCAGAATGGAAGCCATATAGGTCTACTGTACTACAGAAAATGGGGGTGGGGGCATTCACTATATACCGGAGACTTGTTCCAATCCCTTGGTTGCAAAAAAAATGGATTTCTTTGATCCAATTCCTCCAGACAAAGACTGGCTATTTCCACTGCTATGGGGGATCCCATCTAACCCCTTTATCTTGCCAAAGTTTTGGGTTAAAATAAATGGTTCTTACATAGTGCAATCTCAGCCAAGAAGGAAATGGAATGAGTGGGAGGATGTTTGTAGAGCTGATTTCTCAGAAATGGGGAGCAGGTAATTCTTCATTAGGTGAGTAACCTGATATCTATAATCACCTGGGAGAGACATACCCAGCCAGTCATATCCATCTTGGAACGGAGTCCATAAGCTGACCTCATAGAGACAGCACACAGCCCAATTTTGGGTCTTTCTGTTGTCGGCTTTCCCCCCATTTTTTTTCTTGTTCCCCATCACCCCCTGCCATGCGTAGCATTCCACCTGATTTCGAGTCCTGAGAACTCGAAAGCTTGCCACAATTTTGCAATGTTTTCAGCTGACCTTAATAAAGGCATTGCCTAGCTGTGGATTTGAGGAGTTTCCCCTTCTCCATGGACCAACAGATCTACCTTTGCTTTTTACGTGCGAACAATTTGAATGTAGGAGAAAGCCTGTTGGTTTCCTTGAACCCTGTTTACTTATGTATCTCTTCAGTTTATATCCTGCCCTTCTTCCCAAAGGAGCCCGGGGGGAATGTGACCAAGAGAGCCAGTTTGCTTTAGTGGTTGGCGTGTCATACTAGGACAACCGGAGAGGACAGTTCAAATCCGCACTCAGGCACGGAGTTCAGTGGGTGACCTTGGGCCAGTCTCTGCCTCTCAGCCTAACCTACCTCTCTGGGTTGCTGTGAAGATGAAATGAAGAGCAGGGTGAACTACAACACACTAATAAATAAAGAGTTAAATCCCGAGTCTTCGCATTTAGCGAAGCAGGCATGGCTCCAGGGGGAGGAAAAGGAGGGGGGAAATCTATTTCCCCTAACGGCGGAAAAGGTGTTTGGAAGAATCCAATTCCACGGAGTTGGACTGTTGTTGTTTTGGCTGCTGGCACCATACCGTGGGGAGTCTAAGATGGTGCGAAAAAGGAAAGAAAAGGAAGGCTTTCTTGTTTACATCCAAAGTCTGAAAGTGGTGTGCTGTGAATAAACAAAGGATGCTCCCCCAAAATGCTGTGTCAGCGAAAGGCCCTCCCAGCAAAACAGCTCTGCGGAACATGCCTCTGAGCCAAAGGCGTACAGCAGCAGCTCAACTTTGGCCTTTTTGCGCTCCCTCATTTTTCCAGAGCGCCCTGTTTCTGGATGCCTTCAAATGGCACCCTGTTCCTCACACACGCACCCATCCGTGCCTTCTGAAGGCAGAGCAGCTAAAACAGAGTTCGCATGCAGCTGCACTTCTGAGCAAAGTCAAATCGTCATCCTGCGGTTTGGGGATAGCAGAAACCAGGTCACCTTTCTTCATTCCTGGGAACGTAAGATCTGAGAACAGGATGCAACGGGAGGCGGCCCAGGCGCCAGTTCTGGCTGGCAGAGAAGCAACTTTCGACCTGTAACTCGCCCACGTTCTCCTAGCAGATAAAAGGAGCCCTCCAGACCCTGCCAGTCTCTGCGCGGCCCACGCGCGCTTGCTGCAGGATCGGCTTCCGACCTTGCTTTTGCCACAAGCCTGCTGGTGGCAGCTGATAAATCAGGGACAGGAGCTCAGACTCTGACCTCTGTGCCCTCCTTATATTGGCCTGCTGACGAAACCAGCTGCTAAAATCTCAGAAAGGGGTCTAGGGGTTAGGACAGGCTGTTCGGTCCTGCAGAGGAGACTTTTAAGTTAAAAAAAGAGAGGATAATTTAAAGTGCAAATTGTGCCCTCTCTTTTTTCCAGCTCTCAAGGGTGCTGGGCACAACTTCCGCTCAGAGGCTCCCTTTCTGTCCTCCAAACAGGAACCGTGCTTTGCTTTTAACCCCTGCAGATCTGAGTGTGAAATATTCACCTGAGAGGCTGGCTGCTTTGACAGCTGCCCATCGCAAGGGACACCTAAGCTTCTGGCTGCACCTGTCCCCCCCAAATAGCCGCTGGACTATGGAGGCCAACCAGAGTGTGAGCAAGACGCATTCACCATGATAAATTTATTGGGGCAAGATTGGAACGGCCCCGTTTCCCATCTCTGGTGAAAGTTGCAGAAGCTCCAATATGCAGGAGAAAGTTAATCTGTGTATGTGGCTGAGGGTTTATCCACCTTCTGCCCTGCATGCCTTCTAGGCAAAGATATGAACTTTCCTGATCCATACCCGAGTGCATTTTCTTTGTTTTTGCCCTGCAGCTTTCCTTGAGGAAACCTGATGATTACCACTGAAATGAGTAAACAGCAATTCAGGTTTTCTGTGAATTGCCGTTTGCTCCTAATCAGTGGCCAATAGTGGGTTTTTTTGGGGGGGGAAGCGGCAAGGTACCCCCCCCAAAAAACCCCCACTTGAACAAGGACCTGGAAAGACCAAACCTCCGCCTAGCAATGTGGAGCAAAGTTTAAGTGTGAGCCCTACGTTTTCCTTTAGACATTATAGCAAAACGTACTTCATCCGATCCCATTTTCCTGAAACAGCCCCAACTGACTAATCCACTAGGAAGCCACTCACCCACCTGCTTGCCCATAATTTGTATGCTGGGAGAAATCAGGGAAAGCTTCTTTGAAATGGCATAAAAAGCACATATGCTTAGGAATATTAGGTGTTAGGAAGGCAGGAAACTGCCCTGTCTATGTCAGACCAAGGGCTAAGCTGACTGTATTGCCTTCAGCAGCCTTCTTCAGACTAGTTGTTTGGGGACTACAGATTCCCTAACTGGCACAGCCAATAGTCAGGGAAGGAGTGAGCTAGAGACCAAACTATCTGGAGGGCACCTGTTTGCTTAAGACAGGTCTACACTGACTGACTGGGACTCTCCCAGGTATTACGCCTGGGCAAGAGCGGTCCTATTTTTGTCCGCAAAACGCTGGAGATTTTGCAGGGGGTGTTGTGCTCCAAGAAAGGCACGGTTCCAGGATCGGACACCTCTTGAAAACCTTCTTCTCTTTTATTGTGTGTTAGTCCTTGCAGCTATTGCTCTTCTCAACTTGGTAGCTGTATCTCTTCTGGAGGGCTAGCACCTCCCACGCCACATTCCCACCGTACCACTTTAACAGGCACAGTGTCCCCCGGCAAATCCTGGGACCTATAATTTGATAAAGGTGTTAGAGGAGACCTCTCACAAAGCTACAGCTCCCAGCACCCTTAACAAACCACATTTCCCAGGATTCCTTTGCGGGGGGAGCTGTTAAAGTGTATGCGAGTGCTTTAAATGTATGGCGGGGCCTCTCTCTCTCTCTCTCTCTCTCTCTCTCGCTGCCTTTTAAACAGGGTGTGGTCTTATAGACTACATGTTCTGCCCCCCTGTTAGAGTTGATCTCCTTCCCGACTTCCATCCTATTGCTCTCTTTCCAGCCACGGCAGAAGCACCAGATGCACGAGAGGGAAGAGGCAGGCGAGGGAGATGGAGGGAGGGAGAGTAACAAGGAATGCACCGTGCCTTTCCAAGAGAACTTGGCGTTTGCAGCCCCTCTCCTTCCCTGCCAGCCATGGAACAGCAGTGACTTGGCAAGAGTTAAAGAGACAGATGTCAGTCTCATCTGGTTGCTTTGGCTCCAGTTGTTTGTTCAAAATGAACAGCGAAGCCAAGCAAGCGTGGGGGTCTTTTGTGCCCAGAGAGAAAGGAAATGAGCAAAGCCCTTCTGGTCAGCACTCTGACTCTTGAAGCCCATGTTGGTTTACATGGCTTGAATGAACGTGACGAGGCTTGCAAGGCACAATTGGGAGAGAGAGAACCATGAGGCCAAAACTTCAACAACAGAGAGAAGGGTGTGCTTGACAGCCCCTGCGTTTTGTGGAATGTGCAGAAAGGAGCAACTGATCCTTTTAGCATATTCCAGAGCCATGGCATTGACTCATCTTGAGTGACCAGAAGACCAAAATAAGGCCTTCCATCATGGTCTGTGATGCAAGTACTGATGTCCCATTGGCTTCGCTCGAGCAAGTTCATGACTTTATTACATCATGAGGTTTGGTAGACAAAAGCCTGCTTCTGACGCATGAAATGGACAGAAAGGGGACTGGTTTATACAGACAGGTAAGTTACCGAGCAATAGACCAGGTTAACAAAGTAAGAGGGTGGGGGGGAAATTGGGAAAGCAAAACACAAAGAAAGAATGCTTAGGAACATGGCCTTATCTCCTACTGATTCCTTTAGCAACCAAGCCTTCAAACAAGCATGATCATAGGTCGGTGCCACCCAGCGGCAAGTGGATTTTTCAAAGGAAGACATGACCAGACCGCATCTGAATCGCATGTATTTTGCATGTGCCTTTCATGTAAAAGACATACATTTTACATGAAATACGCACTTTTTGATGCATTTCAGTGCATTCACCTGTAAAGCACGTATTTTGAGAACATCCTCTGTGTACTTTGTGCACACTGAAAATGCACTGCAAAATCAGTGTAATTTGTGTAGTTCTGAGAGTTCAGGAGTGTTGGATTGGGCTGGACCACTGTGAAAAGGGGACGAAACGCATTCCTCCCCGATCCCTAATTGCTACAGAACCACCATCATGTAGACCTTACTGGCTGCCATTAAGCGCACTGTGCTTTATTTTGGGCATTAGTCTGTTATAAAAGAATTGCAACTGCATCATAGGGGCCTCGGCACGACCTCCTTGCTCCACAGTAATGAGGTTAGCATACGCCACTCTCTGTGCCACTGCAATGAGGCACATCTACAGAACCAGGAAGTTCGGATATACAAAGTTGTAACTGCACTTCATGGGTCCCTGTCATATTTGGTCAATTGTGCGACTACTTCTCAGTGCAGAGCTTGACAAACATAAATTTTGTACACTGGCTGACCAGGTGGAAAATGCATATTAGGCAGCATGGACAGTCCCATGTAAGCGGAGACCAATTTGCCTCTGTGCCCTTCATTGCTGGGTTCACATTATTCCATAATAATGTAAGAAGAAACCCATTGGATCAGGCCCAAAGGTCATCTAAGCTAGCATCCTGTTGTCACGGTGGCCAACTAGATGCCCATGGAAAACTCGCGAGTAGGAGATGAGTGCAACAGCACTCTCCCCATTTGTGATTGTGATAGAGGTCAACCCATTTGTCTGCCACAAAAAACTCCGAATAGTGCAAAAAAAAATGAAACTGAATGCACACATTTGAAAAAGGAACACAGGGAGGAAAACATGATGCAATGCAAACAGATCTCAAGCAACACCAACCGGCCTGCATTGCCCAGCACCACTCACTGAGTCTAGGGGTTTTTTTGCATCATAGTTTCACAGCGCCAATCCTGATGGACTACACATGCTCTCGTTGGTGCTGGAAGAGAATGAAGTTGTGCGTTTATTGCTGTAAAAGTTTATTTTATTTTATTTTATTTAAAAAAATGAATATTCTGTGCAGGCAGCTGATGTGGTACAGTGGCTAGAGTGTTTAAGGCCAGTGAGATCTGGATTTAAATCCCCGCTGGGTGGGTCAGTCTCTATATCTCATAGGGTTGTTGTGGGGACAAAACGGAATCTGCCTTGAGCTCCTTGAAGGACAGGCAACATATAAATGTAGTAAGCAAGTAAAAGTGCCCTGTTTTGAAAAGCAGTTCAAAGTACAGTGGTACTTCGGGTTACAGGTGCTTCAGGTTACAGGTGCTTCAGGTTACAGACTCCACTAACCCAGAAATAGTACCTTGGGTTAAGAACTTTGCTTCAGGATGAGAACAGAAATTGTGCTCCGGTGGCGTAGCAGCAGTGGGAGGCCCTATTAGCTAAAGTAGTGCTTCAGGTTAAGAACAGTTTCAGGTTAAGAACGGACCTCCAGAACGAATTAAGTTCTTTACCCGAGGTACCACTGTATGGTTTTAAAGCTATGGTGTCCAGAGGAGGGCAACCAAAATGGTCAAAGGCCTGGAAACGATGCCTTATGAGGAACGGCTAAGGGAGCTGGGCATGTTTAGCCAGGAGAAGAAGAGGTTAAGGGGTGATATGATAGCCATGTTCAAATATATAAAAGGATGTCACATAGAGGAGGGAGAAAGGTTGTTTTCTGCTGCTCCAGAGAAGCGGACACGGAGCAGTGGATCCAAACTACAAGAAAGAAGATTCCACCTAAACATTAGGAAGAACTTCCTGACAGTAAGAGCTGTTCGACAGTGGAATTTGCTGCCAAGGAGTGTGGTGGAGTCTCCTTCTTTGGAGGTCTTTAAGCAGAGGCTTGACAACCATATGTCAGGAGTGCTCTGATGGTGTTTCCTGCTTGGCAGGGGGTTGGACTCGATGGCCTTTGTGGTCTCTTCCAACTCTATGATTCTATGGTTTTCCCAGTAGTGATGTATGGAAGTGAGAGCTGGATCATAAAGAAGGCTGATCGCCAAAGAATTGATGCTTTTGAATTATGGTGTTGGGGGAGACTCTTGAGAGTCCCATAGACTGCAAGAATATCAAACCGATCCATTCTTAAGGAAATCAGCCCTGAGTGCTCACTGGAAGGACAGATCCTGAAGCTGAGGCTGCAATACTTTGGCCACCTCATGAGAAGAGAAGACTCCCTGGAAAAGACCCTGATGTTGGGAAAGATGGAGGGCACAAGGAGAAGGGGACGACAGAGGACGAGATGGTGGGACAGTGTTCTCAAAGCTACCAGCATGAGTTTGACCAAACTGCGGGAGGCAGTGGAAGACAGGAGTGCCTGGCGTCCTCTGGTCCAGGGGGTCACAAAGAGTCGGACACGACTAAACGACTAAACAACAACAACCACTGTATTAACCATTCAGTTGAAATTTGAGGGGTATCCAGACCCTAGCTAAATGCTCACAGATGCATGGCTCTTTAAACAGAGGTCGCACAGAACCCGGATGCTTTCGAAACGGTTCCCTACTTTTAGCAATTGCCACTCGATCCCGAAAGTTGAGAGCCGGAAAGATCCGTTAGTCGCTGACCTTCTACGGCAAGTGAAGCTACATCAGCAACAACAACAAAAAGGGGGAGCGCCGATTGTATGTGCCTCTTTGCATACGCACATCAATGCATGCGAGAAGAACGGCCGCTTTGTAGAGAAACTTGCCAGCAAGCCTACTTTTGGTGCCATCTGCTCCAAAGAGAGTGAGCACCTGTTCGGAGCAGCTGCTGAACGCGGAACGTAGGTAAGGGAGAAATCAGTTTCATTCTCGACTTGGCCTGCTGCAGGTAGCACATGGGCCTCACCAACGGGAATGCCAACTGTTCCCTTTTAAGCTTGTCCTAATTAGGAAGCGGGGAGCGTTCTGAAATCTCAAAACTGTTTGGTTAGATTATTACAGGAAGTTCCAAGAGAAGAGAGGGTGGCGAGCCTCCTCCCTTTCCCGAACGTCAGTTTCGGTTGCTCTTTTTATCAAGGACGCCAGCTTACTGCTGGGCAAGGGGTGGGGAAGAGTGGAAAGAGCATCCCAAACTCCCTTTCGCACCTTAACCCAGCCTTCATTGGCACGGTCCCTATCAGTGGAGCATAAACAGCCCTCCGGCTTTCATCTGCAAGTGAGTCTTCTGCATGTGATGCTTCTATCAGACACTAAAAATACTGCCTCCCCATTTTAAACAGAACATTTCAGAACAAGGGTTTAGATTGCAATGAGACCCGCGTGGGGAGGCCTGGAAAAGCGCCAAAATTGCTGAGAAGAGAGAAAGTGTTCCTTCCCCCCAAAATGTAACATGAGAAGAGCCCGGGTGCTGGATCAGGCCACATGGAGGCACATCTAATCCAGCGTCTTGTTTCCTGCAGTAGCCAAGCAGATGTCCCAAATGGGAAGCCCACAAGCTGGGCATGGGGGCAATAGCCGCCTCATGCTCTTCTCCCCCAGTGTTTAGAAATGTGTTGTCTCTGATCCCGGAGAAGGCATATAGCCATTGGTAGCTTTATTCTCAATGAATTGGTCTAAGCCATGCATGTCCAAAGTCCCTTCCGGGGGCCTAATCTGGCCTGCCGGTCAATTAGTCCGGCCCCTGTGGCAGTTTATTTCCTGGGGTAAAATCCTTAAAAAGGTCAACAATCCTAAAGAAAGGTCAACAACTTTGGTTGGCCCTTTGGTCAGCCCTCACGGCCCTTCACTTCATCAAATCTGGCTCTCTTTGAAAAAAGTTTGGACACCACTGTAATCGGTCCTTAAAAGCCGATTAAGTTGGTGACCACTGCTACACCTTGTGGGAGTGAATTCTACAGTTTGCTTTGTATAAAGAAGCACGTCCTTTTTCTCTGCCTTGAATCTCCCGACATCCAGTTGCTTCGGGGTTCTAGTAATACAAGAGGTTGAGAAATAACTGCCTCCCATCCACGTCTTCACACCATGCATGCATTCATGTACCTCTGTCTTGGTCCTTCTTTCTCTCTATTTTATTAAACAAAAAAACTTTCCACATAAGGAACCTCCTGGCCATGCTTGCTACCCTTCCCTGCGCCTTCTCCTGTCCTACAGTAGTCTTCTTGAAGTCACAGAACTGACCACTAGGCCCGCCCTTCCCCCTCCGGCCGCTCATTCTGGATCCCTCCCAAGCAGACGAAGGCAGCACCAAGGGGCCTGTCTGCCCTGTCGCTCAGCAATGTGCAGGACTCTCCTCGATCGGGATGTCCGAGGGGGGGGGAGGGCCTGCAGGACTGGGACTGTCCTGCTGTTGGGTAGAGAGGACAACCTCTGACCCATCTCTCTCTGCAGCTGCACTCACACTGTGACTCTCAGCCTCTAGCCCTGACCTGGAAGGTCCTCCTCCTGATCTCCCTCTGCTGCTGATTGCTCAACCCATCTGCTTCTAACACCTCCTAGTTCATCACTTCCCTGGACTGCTCTTCAGTGTCCCAGTACCACAGTCTGGGGTCCATGTTATTGTCTTCTGTGTCCTCCCTGGAAGGCTTTTGGGTGGGTGGCTCCCACACTCTTCCTCACCCAGCCAGTTCCTGACAGATGGACTGTTGGTTTGATTTGGCATAATCTTGAAAAGCAGAGGCATCACCTTGCCAACAAAGGTCCGTATAGTTAAAGCTATGGTTTTCCCAGTAGTGATGTATGGAAGTGAAAGCTGGACCATAAAGAAGGCTGACCGCCGAAGAATTTATGCTTTTGAATTATGGTGCTGGAGGAGACTCTTGAGAGTCCCATGGACTGCAAGAAGATCAAACCTATCCATTCTGAAGGAAATCAGCCCTGAGTGCTCACTGGAAGGACAGATCCTGAAGCTGAGGCTCCAAGACTTTGGCCACCTTAGGAGAAGAGAAAACTCCCTGGAAAAGACCCTGATGTTGGGAAAGATGGAGGGCCCAAGGAGAAGGGGACGACAGAGGACGAGATGGTTGGACAGTGTTTTCGAAGCTACCAACATGAGTTTGACCAAACTGCTGGAGGCAGTGGAAGACGGGAGTGCCTGGCGTGCTCTGGTCCATGGGGTCACGAAGAGTCGGACACGACTAAACAACAACAAAGCTTCCTGTGCTCCTAACACTTAGCCTTGGGTCGATGGTGGGAATTTAAAGTAACAGTTCTTCTTATAAAAGGGGGGAAGTCAACATGGAGGTAATTCTGCCGCCCAGCAGGGGTCCCTTCAGTTTGCGTCATTAACCGAGCCTGCAAGTGCCATGGTTTGATCTACAAGGGCTTGGCTCTCTCTTCGCTGCTAATCTCGGTACCATGTAGAGCTCCCAAATGAATAATGTAGTGTTTGTGTTTTCCAAGCCAACTCCATTATCTCGCAAGGTACACCTGGCATATACGAGGCAGATTTCCCTTCATCGAAGTACGCAGGCAATGGCTTGAGCTTTTGAGATGGAGAGAGTTTTAAATCAGAGTTTAGATACTGACAGTCGTGCAAGCGTTTCCCATGGTCACCTTCACAACAAAGCCTGAGCCCAATATAACACCGGGCCCGGGGTGTGTGTGTGTGTGTGTGTGTGTGCGGAGAACGGCTTGGAAATAAAAAGGAACCTCCTTTTTTTGCTTTGCAGCAAGAAATAGGAAGACGATAGCATCTGGCAAGATGTCTGGACCAGCCCATTGTGTCATCCTACTCAAGACACGATGGCACAACCTACAAGTCTGGCAATGTTCATGGCACTCCATTCATGGATTCCTTCCACTTCTCCATTACACGGCAGCAGGAGGAGGAGACGGTTACTGAAGCTGTGCTCGGTTCCTCACTCAGTCTCCTCTGCCCCCCGATGGAGGGAACGTTGGGGAGCTGCCCCCCAAAAAAATACTGGGGGGGGCCAAAAACGCTCGGGCCCCTGGAGTTGGTGCCCCTGCAGCCATGTATAAAATTCTGCATAGCATGGAGGAAACGGATGAGGTGGTGTTTTTCTCCTGTCTTGTAATACTTGAAGCACCCAATGGCGGCCAGCCAATGAGGTGGAATGTTGGGAGATTCAGGAAAGAGAAGGAAAATACTTTTCCATGCAGCTCATAGGAATTTGTTCCCGCAAATGTGGTGGTGGCCAACAGCTTGGACAGTTTTAAAAGAGGATTAGACAAATTTATGGGGAGTAATTTATGGGGACGCGGGTGGCGCTGTGGGTTAAACCACAGAATCTAGGACTTCCCGATCAGAAGGTCGGCGGTTCGAATCCCCATAACGGGGTGAGCGCCCGTTGCTCTGTCCCTGCTCCTGCCAACCTAGCAGTTCAAAAGCACGTCAAAGTGCAAGTAGATAAATAGGTACCGCTCCGGCGGGAAGGTAAACGGCGTTTCCGTGCGCTGCTCTGGTTCGCCAGAAGTGGCTTAGTCCTGCTGGCCACATGACCCGGAAGCTGTATGCCGGGATCCCTCGGCCAATAAAGCGAGATGAGCACCGCAACCCCAGAGTCGGTCACGACTGGACCTAACGGTCAGGGGTCCCTTTACCTTTACCTTAAGACTATTAATGGGAGAATAAGACTAACCACAATTGCTATGTTCCGCCACCCCTGTTGAGAGACAGCATACTTCTGAAAGCAGTTGTTGGGTATCAGAAGTGAAGATACGCAGGTCTTGCTTTTGGGTTTCCCCACAGGCGTCTGGTTGGCCACTGTGAAAACAGGATGCTGAACGAAACGGGTCCCCCGTGGCCTCATCCAGCAGGCTCTTATGCCTTTACGCTCCTTTCTGGCGCAATGACTGATAAGCATCATTACACACACCAAATAACTGCAGTGATCAGGTGACTACTGCAACAGAAGAACAGTGAAATCCTACGTCTTTGTGTAGCAAACGAGTAGAGGAGCAAAGGCAGCTTTTTTCGTGTTTTTACAGCAAGGAAAAACCTCTGGTTTTGGATTTTTAAAGGGTGGGGGACACAAATCTTTTCAATTTTAGGTCTCCTCTTCATTGCTAAAGCTCCAGCTGAACCAAACCGCAAGATCCTTCCCCCATCATGCTGTTAAGAGTTTAGGTTCTGCTGGCATCTCTTATCTCCGAGAGGAAGACAAGCAGGAAGGCGAATGTGCCGCAGCTGAGAACACGCAGATTTAGAAGCAGCAGGCCGGAGCAGATGGGAGAGCGATTACTGATGCCGAAAGTTATTGTCTTTTAAAAATCTTGGCATTTCAAACAACGGGGGCGGGGAGGGGGCAAGAATGACAAAGAGAATGGAAGTGGGCTTGGGTTTTTTGTTTTACTTATCCCGCTACTTTTCAAACAGCCAAAAGCTTGGAAAGGGTTAACCTCCCCCTACATAAAAGGCCGCGGGTGGCGCTGTGGGTTAAACCACAGAGCCTAGGGCTTGCCGATCAGAAGGTTGGCGGTTCGAATCTCCGTGACGGGGTGAGCTCCCGTTGCTTGGTCCCTGCTACTGACCACCTAGCAGTTCGAAAGCACGTCAAAGTGCAAGTAGATAAATAGCTACCACTCCAGCAGGAAGGTAAATGGCGTTTTCTGGTTTCACCAGAAACGGCTTAGTCATGCTGGCCACATGACCCAGAAGCTGTACGCTGGCTCCCTCGGCCAATAAAGCGAGATGAGCACCGCATCCCCAGAGTCGGCCACGACTGGACCTAATGGTCAGGGGTCCCTTTACCTTTACATAAAAGGCAGGTCACTACCATATGACACCAGACACGGCAGACTAAAGTTGAGGTGGTCTAACCTTCCTTCTCTGTGTCCGTACATATCGTTTTGAAACCGATTCTCAGTTCGCTGTACTGTTTCCAAAACTCTTTTACGAAATATCTGCGAATTACCTTGAGACATGTATGTGAAAGGTGATTAATAAATGTACAAATAATAATAAACAAGCAAAACAATAAAAAATTGAGGCCAGTTTCCGAGGCTTTGTTTAAGGTTTCACAAAGAACAGCTAAAAAAAAAATATTGCTTGATACCCTATACTTCATATTCCTAAACTTATTGTGATAGATCAGGAAGTGAGTTACCTTGAAGGTTTTCTATAAAGCTTTATTCAGACATGAAGCCTCGAGACAAAACCTTGATAGGATTAAAAATAAATAAATAAAGGGGTTTCAGTGTCTCTCGCAGTAAACCCTTGGCTTTTGTCATGGTATCACTACTGACAAAGATCTTTTTGAGAAGTAAGAGTATAAAATTGCTGCAATTGCCACTTAACACACAACATACACAGAGCTAAGGCTCTGTAGTGTGTCAGTGCGTTTGGATGACATGAATAGCCCTATTGCAGAGATGCAACACTTGTCCCAAGGACAAACGGAATCAATGGCGGCAAAGGAGACATAATTCCCACCCCAGTGCTATTTAACAAGATTCAGAATAGGGCATCTGAAAATGATAATTGCAGAAATGCCACCTGTCTGATGCAAGCCCTCGTGGACAGGAGTGACTAATCGTGGAGGCTGAAGTGTGTTTCGCTGTGTAATGGTGAATAGCGCTGCTAAGGCATTGTGCCGATGAATGGATGTCTCTATTAAGGCTGTGAAGACGGGGAAGTTCTCGCCGGGAGCTCAAGAAGAAAGCAAGAGGCAGAACAGGAAGGGGAAATTAGGCCAGGTGCAGAAACACTTCTGCTGGAAACGTCTGCAAGGTAAAGAGAAGCGCGGTTTATTTTTACAGCGGATCTCGAGTTCAATGAATCAGTGGAAGAAAATGTTATGAAGCTTCGGGACAATGGAGGCCTGTGCCTTTATGGAATGCGCTCCGGGGACAATGGCTACAAGTCATTAATGTCCCAAAGTTAATATGACCGCTGACTGTACAGGCCGTTGTATCAGACTCCTATGAATATTGTGAGGTCAGCATGGGGGCCTACTTGCTCAGTCTTCATGTCTTCCAACAGCCTGTAAATGATGAAAAGGGTGTCACCTGAGGTCCTCTCCTTAGGGCGTTTGTTTTCAACACGCAGGGAGTTTTTGTAACGGGGGCATTCAAATCCAAAACCCCGCAGTCTGAAGAGGGACAGTGCAGGAAGAATTCCAGCAAGTCATGTTGGTGGAAGAGCAGATGAGCCCTCAGCCACTTGTTTGCGCCTCCCGACAGCAAGGGAAAAAGCAATGTGTCAAGCATTGAACTGTTTCGTTATAATACCTGCTGGTTAAAAACACCTTAAGTTTAAAGGATGTGATGTGCAGAAGTAAGGCTGGTGTGAGAGGGGTGCCATTTCCCCACTGAGGACATCAATGGGTCAAGAATGGCTGCTAACTCTCATATTTATAGACTTGAATCTGTCGTTGGTCCAGCTAGCTCAGTGTTGTCTACACAAAATGGGAGTTGCTCTCCAAAGTCTCTGATCCAGCTCTTTCTGAGGCCTCCTTGGAGATGCCCGAGACTGGACCTGGGACCTCTTGCATGCAAACCACATTTTCCAAAGCCATCTTCCTCAGGACATAGAGCTTTATATATGAGACAGGTTGCCAACAAAGGTCCGTATAGTGAAAGCTATGGTTTTCCCGGTAGTGATGTATGGAAGTGAGAGCTGGACCATAAAGAAGGCTGATGGCCAAAGAATTGATGCTTTTGAATTCTGGTGCTGGAGGAGACTCTTGAGAGTCCCATGGACTGCAAGAAGATCAAACCTCTCCATTTGGAAGGAAATCAGCCCTGAGTGCTCACTGGAAGGACAGATCCTGAAGCTGAGGCTCCAATACTTTGGCCACCTCATAAGAAGAGAAGACTCCCTGGAAAAGACCCTGATGTTGGGAAAGATGGAGGGCACAAGGAGAAGGGGACGGAAGGACGAGATATAGTTGAACAGTGTTCTCGAAGCTACTAGCATGAGTTTGACCAAACTGTGGGAGGCAGTGGAAGACAGGAGTGCCTGGCGTGCTCTGGTCCATGGGGTCATGAAGAGTTGGACACGACTAAATGACTAAACAACAACAACATATGAGACAGGTCCCCTTAACAGTCCTTCGTGGTACAAACCTAGGTTTGCTGGCTGATTTCAAGGCCGTTTGCTCCAGTGGTTCCGGTAGCCCCTGAGCTCTCTCTCCTGCCCAGCTATAGGGAGAAAGCAACCATCAATCTTCACTCCCACCCTCCAGCTTCCCCATCACTCACTTCCTCCATGAAAGCCCAACCTGTGCAGTCACAAGAAGCGGCCACCATGCCTACTGCAACTGCCAGTGTTGGTGCCCATTGGAGGCAACCCCGAGCGGCATTCTCTTGGGATTTCCGGGTGATGTTGCCTGTCAGCCCCTGCCCACCCCCTCCAGAATATGATTATAGTTCTGCCATATGCCAGCATGCAGAACACACAGAGGACATTTGAAGAAGGGGGGTGGGAAATACACCCAAAGCCTTATGGCTACATGGGGGCTCTTTGGTGATGACAGGAAGGATGGCGAGGCAGGCTGAGAAGGAAGCAGAAAACCTGTCACAAAGACACGAGAAGATAAGGCATTGGGTTATGGAATGGGGGGGGTGGAGAGAAAGAGATGCACGAATCACAACAGTGTGAATATTAGAAAAAAATGCAGTGCATTTCCCCTCTGGGGAGGCAAACTGCACAAATCAGAGCAAAACCAACGTGCTGTCATTTGAAACCTCACTCCCCCCGAGTTGTTCAAACACAAATACCAAGATGATGATGATGATGATGATGATAATAATAATAATAATAATAATATAACCCAACCCCCCCTCCGCACCAGCCTTTCCAACCTTGCACTGAACTTGGGGGTGTCGTGAAGCATTATTTACACTCCATCTATTTATCACTTCCTCCTCTTAAGCACCTGACCTTGTCAAAAAGCTTAAAGGTTATTTTTGTAAATTATAAATGAACAAGACTGCTCTACTTATCTGTCAGCACCTGGAAGGCCAGGTGAGGTCAATCCTGGTTCAGAATTTTGAATATGGTTCAGGGAAGAGAGAGAGAGAGACAGTGAGAGTGAGGGGGAGAGAGGTCTTGAGTATGCACTGCAATTCTCTGCTCCCTTCAGCCTGGACTTAGCGTTGCTACATACTAAGTGATTTGTCATGTAGTCAGGTTTAAACAAGTACCAATATGCCCAGAGCTAGTTGCATTTTTGATGTCTTTGCTGTGGAGTTTAGGTCAACTGTCTGGGCAGCAGAGTTTGCTGCACCATATGGACGTGGATGTGCCGGACTTGCTTTGGTAATAGACTGGATGCAAGCCAATAAACTGAAGCTCAATCCAGGTAATAGTGAGGCATCATTATACCTAAAGGAGCATCTCCAACCCCATCATTCTGCCCGGATGCTGAGGTCCAGCACCAAGGGCCTTCTGGTGGTTCCCTCACTGCGAGAAGCAAAGCTGCAGGGAACCAGGCAGAGGGCCTTCTCGGTAGTGGCGCCCGCCCTGTGGAACGCCCTCCCATCAGATGTCAAAGAGATAAACAACTACCTGACATTTAGAAGACATCTGAAGGCATCCCTGTTCAGGGAAGTTTTTAATGTGTGACATTTTAATGTATTTTTAATCTTTGTTGGAAGCCGCTCAGAGTGGCTGGGGAGACCCAGCCAGATGGGCAGGGTAGAAATAATAGATGATGATGATGATGATGATGATGATGATTCTTTAGTGGGTGGCTCCCTTGACTGGATTGATGGGATGTGGCTTGCTCTTGAGGGGGGTACACTCCCTCTGAAAGAGCAGGTACACACATGGCAAGTGCTTCTGGATCCACTGCTGTTGCTTGAGGCTCAGGTGGCATGGAGTACCATCGGCTGGTGGCCCAGCTGTGCCCCTATCGGGATAGGGATAACCGAACTTCCATCATCAATGCTCCGGCAGTAACCTCTAGGTTAGATTACTGCAGTGGGCTAGGCGTAGGGCTGCCTCTGAAGACGGTTTGGAAGCTACAGCTGGGGCAGAATTCAGCAGCCAGGTTGCTCACCAGGGCAAGATGGTTTGAGCATATAATGCCAATCTTGGCCTGACTGCACTGCCTGCCGTTTCATTTCCGGGCCCGATTGAAAGTGCTGGCTTTGACCGATAAAGCCTTAAATGGCTCAGGACCACAATACCTTAAGGACTGCCTCTCCCCACATGAACCAACCCAGACCCTGCAATCATCTTCTGAGACTCTCCCCAAGGAGGCTTGCCCAGCACAACTGCTATGTATCTTTAGGCACCAGATGAAAACATTCCTCTTCTCCCAAGCTACTTAAACAACCTATGACCTTTTAAGGACGCGGGTGGCGCTGCTCGGTCCCTGCTCCTGCCAACCTAGCAGCTTGAAAGCACATCAAAGTGCAAGTAGATAAATAGGTACCATTCCAGCGGGAAGGTAAACGGCGTTTCCATGCGCTGCTCTGGTTCGCCAGAAGCGGCTTAGTCATGCTGGCCACATGACCCGGAAGCTGTATGCCGGCTCCCTCAGCCAATAAAGTGAGATGAGCACCGCAAGCCCAGAGTCATCCGCGACTGGACCTAATGGTCAGGGTCTTTTACCTTTACCTTTATGACCTTTTAAACTGGGGAGGGGGTGAGTATTGGAAGTTAGGAAAAGTTTAAGTTGTTTGCCCTACAGCAGAGGCAGATTTAGGGCAGTGCACACTGGACACACAGCCAAGGAGGGCACCTTCTCAAAGTCCAAAAAGCACTTGCCCACCTTCCGGGAAGGAGGGAGGAGGGCTGTAGGACCCTGTCAGAGCCTCATGCCTCCTTTCTAGAGACCTGTTTAAGATGGGGGGGGGGGGTCTAGCAGAGTAACATATTACCATAGTCTGCCCCTGCCCTCAGAGCTGTCTTCCCTACACCCCATTCACCAACACATCATCTTGGACGCACAACTTCCTTCCCCGCTTTTCAAACTCAGTTCCTTCTGCGTTGGGAAAAATCAAGAGTAGAAGATCAGGAATTCCCTTTTGTACCCCCCAACCTGAAGCTAATAGATAAGTTTGGGGAAGCAATGCCTCAGACACATTTTCCCAACTGGCTCTGTAAATAATACTTAAATTGCATGACTATATAGATATGATAGATAGACAGACAAACAGACAGACAGATAGACAGACAGATGAATCTTATTCTTGTAAGAAGCACAGGAGATGCTACTTTTAAGAAAAACACAGTTAACAGAAATATGGGTTTCTATATTTGCTTGATGTTTTCTCATTGTTAGGGGGGTGGGGGCGGAACAGCGTTTCTTTAAAGTCAGCAACATTGCCCTCATTTTTATCCTCATTATCGTCCAATCCCCTTCATGGATCACTGCCTTGCCGTGGCGAAGGGGCTTGAAGAACTCAGAGAAGCTATGAACTATGCCGAGCAGGGCACCCAAGATGAACAGGTCATAGTGGAGAGTTTTGACCAAACGTGATCCACCTGGAGTAGGAACCGGCAAGCCACTCCAGTATCCCTGCCAAGAAAACTCCATGGGCAAAGACAACAGGCATATAAAAGTTATGACGCTGGAAGATGAGCCCCTCAGGTCGGAAGGCGTCCAACATGCTACTGAGGAAGAGCGGAGGACAAGTACAAGTAGATCCAGAGCTGATGAAGCGGCTGGGCCAAAGCCGAAAGGACGCTCAGTTGTGGATATGCATGGAAGCGAAAGGAAAGTCCAATGCTGTAAAGAAAAATATTGCATAGGAACCTGGAATGTAAGAACCATGAACCTGGGTAAGTTGGATGTGGTAAAAAATGAGACGGCAAGAATAAATATTGACATCCTGGGCATCAGTGAGCTAAAATGGACAGGAATGGGCGAATTCAGTTCGGATGACTATCATATCTACTACTGTGGGCAAGAAACCCGTAAAAGAAATGGAGTGGCCCTCATAGTCAACAAAAGAGTGGTGAAAGCTGTACTGGGATGCAGTCTCAAAAATGATAGAATGATCTCGATACGAATCCAAGGCAGACCTTTTAACATCACAGTAATCCAAGTTTATGCACCAACTACTGGTGCTGAAGAAACTGAAATTGACCAATTCTATGAAGACTTACAAGACCTTATAGAAGTGACACCAAAGAAGGATGTTCTTCTCATTATAGGGGATTGGAATGCTAAAGTAGGGAATCAAGAGATAAAAGGAACAACTGGCAAGTTTGGCCTTGGAGATCAAAACGAAGCAGGGCAAAGGCTAATAGAGTTCTGTCAAGAGAACAAGCTGGTCATCACAAACACGCTTTTCCAACAACACAAGAGACGACTCTACACATGGACATCACCAGATGGGCAACATCGAAATCAGATTGATTATATTCTCTGCAGCCAAAGATGGAGAAGCTCTATACAGTCAGCAAAAACAAGACCTGGAGCTGACTGTGGCTCAGATCATCAGCTTCTTATAGCAAAATTCAAGCTTAAACTGAAGAAAGTAGGAAAAACCACTGGACAGGTAAGATACAATCTAAACCAAATCCCTTATGAATACACAGTGGAAGTGAGGAACAGGTTTAAGGATTTAGATTTGCTGGACAGAGTGCCTGAAGAACTATGGGTGGAGGCTCGCAACATTATACAGGAGGCAGCAACTAAAACCATCCCAATGAAAAAGAAATGCAAGAAAGCAAAGTGGCTGTCCAACGAGGCCTTACAAATAGCGGGGGAGAGAAGGCAAGCAAAATGCGAGGGAGATAGTGAAAGATACAGGAAATTGAATGCAGATTTCCAAAGAATAGCAAGAAGAGACAAGAAGGCCTTCTTAAACAAGCAATGCAAAGAAATAGAGGAAAACAACAGAATGGGAAGAACCAGAGATCTGTTCAAGAAAATCGGAAATATGAAAGGAACATTTCGTACAAAGATTACCATAATAAAGGACAAAAGTGGTAAAGACCTAACTGAAGCAGAAGACATCAAGAAGAGGTGGCAAGAATACACAGAGGAATTATACCAGAAAGATATGGATGTCTCGTACACCCCAGGTAGTGTGGTTGCTGACCTTGAGCCAGACATCCTGGAGAGTGAAGTCAAATGGGCCTTAGAAAGCACTGCAAATAACAAGGCCAGTGGAAGTGATGGTATTCCAGCTGAACTGTTTAAAATTTTAAAAGATGATGCTGTTAAGGTGCTACACTCAATATGCCAGCAAGTTTGGAAAACTCAGCAGTGGCCAGAGGATTGGAGAAGATCAGTCTACATCCCAATCCCAAAGAAAGGCAGTGCCAAAGAATGCTCCAACTACCGCACAATTTCACTCATTTCACATGCTAGCAAGGTTATGCTTAAAATTCTACAAGGAAGGCTCAAGCAGTATGTGGACCGAGAACTCCCAGAAGTGCAAGCTGGATTTAGAAGAGGCAGAGGAACCAGAGACCAAATTGCAAACATGCGCTGGATTATGGAGAAAGCTAGAGAGTTCCAGAAAGACATCTACTTCTGCTTCATTGACTATGCAAAAGCCTTTGACTGTGTCGACCACAGCAAACTATGGCAAGTTCTTAAAGAAATGGGAGTGCCTGATCACCTCATCTGTCTCCTGAGAAATCTCTATGTGGGACAAGAAGCTACAGTTAGAACTGGATATGGAACAACTGATTGGTTCAAAATTGGGAAAGGAGTACGGCAAGGCTGTATATTGTCTCCCTGCTTATTTAACTTATATGCAGAATTCATCATGCGAAAGGCTGGGCTGGATGAATCCCAAGCCGGAATTAAGATTGCCGGAAGAAATATCAACAACCTCAGATATGCAGATGACACAACCTTGATGGCAGAAAGTGAAGAGGAATTAAAGAACCTTTTAATGAGGGTGAAAGAGGAGAGCGCAAAATATGGTCTGAAGCTCAACATCAAAAAAACAAAGATCATGGCCACTGGGCCCATCACCTCCTGGCAAATAGAAGGGGAAGAAATGGAGGCAGTGAGAGATTTTACTTTCTTGGCTCCATGATCACTGCAGATGGTGACAGCAGTCACGAAATTAAAAGACGCCTGCTCCTTGGGAGAAAGGCGATGGCAAACCTAGACAACATCTTAAAAAGCAGACACATCACCTTGCCAACAAAGGTCCGTATAGTAAAAGCCATGGTTTTCCCAGTAGTGATGTATGGAAGTGAGAGCTGGACCATAAAGAAGGCTGATCGCCGAAGAATTGATGCTTTTGAATTATGGTGCTGGAGGAGACTCTTGAGAGTCCCATGGACTGCAAGAAGATCAAACCTCTCCATTCTGAAGGAAATCAGCCCTGAGTGCTCACTGGAAGGACAGATCCTGAAGCTGAGGCTCCAATACTTTGGCCACCTCATGAGAAGAGAAGACTCCCTGGAAAAGACCCTGATGTTGGGAAAGATGGAGGGCACAAGGAGAAGGGGACGACGGAGAATGAGATGGTTGGATGGTGTTCTTGAAGCTACCAGCATGAGTTTGATCAAACTGCGGGAGGCAGTGGAGGACAGAAGTGCCTGGCGTGCTCTGGTCCATGGGGTCACGAAGAGTCGGACACGACTAAACGACTAAACAACAACAACATCGTCCAATGTTTCAATGGGCCTTTAGGATATGTGCAGCCTGCCCAATGTTTTAAAAGGGTGCCTGCTGCACAGCACTTTGTGCATTTTACTGCACTGCAGCTGAAGTAAGAAAAAAAAAATGGGGTGAGTAAAAAATGGAAATTTGTCTTGCTGTGAATTTCTGTTTACTGGGGATGATGGATGACGTTCCTCATGAGGGTGATGGAAGGAAGGAACAGGCAGGGTCTGTTAAAGCATTTTGCTGCCTCTCCATGGGAGAAGTCATCATCCCTCTCACCAGACCAACCAGGAGAGCAGGCAGCTCTTTGAGCCATGTCTCCTCGCTCTGCTGGTGAGCTAGGGTGTGTGGCTTATGGCTTGTACTGCCAGTGGGGCTGTCCTTTCCACATGTGTGTGCTCTGTTGCTCAAGGGGCTGCCTGTTGTACCCTGGTGTGGACATCCCGCTTTCTGCCGTGCTCCTCTGTTCCGTGTCTGTCTCTTTTTTCCCCCTGTCTAGTTTAGTCTATCAACCGTTAGGTTTTAGTCACTGACAGAGCTGAAGTTTCAAAGTCCGCACTGGATCGAAGATTTGTCTGCTTTGCTGGTCGGTGTGGAGAGGGGGCAGAAAGCTGCCTGTTCCTTCCAGTCAGAGGCAACAGGCCCGTGAGCAATGTCACCAATCACCCACAGGTAAAGTAGTTATTTATTTATTTATTTATTTATTTATTTATTTATTTATTTATTTTTAATACCCCGCTCATCTGGCAGAATTCCACTACCGAGAAGGCCCTCTGCCTGGTTCCCTGTAACTTCGCTTCTCGCAATGAGGGAACCACCAGAAGACCCTCGGCGCTGGACCTCAGTGTCCGGGCTGAGCGATGGGGGTGGAGACGCTCCTTCAGGTCTACTGGGTCAAGGCTGTTTAGAGCTTTAAAGGTCAACACCAACACTTTGAATTGCGCTCGGAAACGTACTGGGAGCCAATGAATCTGGCGCATAACCAGATGTTGCCATGCGGCAACAGTCTCCACAAGAAAGTGAAGATGGATGCTGTCAAGTTTCAGATTAGCTCCTTGGTTCATGAGAAATAACACAGTTGACACGTCCCCCATGTCTTCCCACACATTCAGCGGAGCCAGAGAACCCCCACCATCGCTTATATCTGTTTGGCTACTCTGACTTTTAATGCCTCCAAAAAAGCGTTTTTAAGTGGGCTGTTGTGCTGATGGCAAGCCAGTAGCACCTGGAGCTCACTGTCACACTGCGTAGGAGCAGATGTGGGCCTGTGATGGAACTGCCCTGACTTCCCATTCCAGAACAGAGATGTTCTGTGGGATTCAGGCATCAAATGCCCCAACTCGGGGAGAGGGGAGGTGTTCCACAGAGTTTTGCCACTGGTCGCCCTCCACCAATAGGGGTGGGGGTGAGGGACCAGTGGCAAAGCTGGGCAGTGGAACATTTTGCCACTCTGCTGCTGCCGAAGCCTCCCTTACCTCGGTTGCTTCTGCGGTGGTAGTGGGGGGGGATGCTTGCAGGGCAACTCCATTTTCAGTTTCTGCCGCCTCACCCCGTGTCATGGGTGAGCCAGCTCTGAGCGTAACACACTGACTGTCAGGATTCTTTTCCCGTGTTGCAGTCATGGGGTTGTTTATATCACATGACGGTGTACGTTTTCATTCCACATTGTGGGAGGTGACAGAGAAAGGATGTTTATATTACTGTGTTTCCGTGATGTAGGACATTTGTCCTCTCTCTTTGCTGTCTGATGCTGAAGAGGAAGGAGCTGAGTTACGACGCTCTGAGTGTGTATATGTAAATAAAATGTTGTATAATCACTGACAACTGGGAAACATTGGCCTGCAAGCACTCCAGTTGGAGAACAGCCTTTACCAAAGGTGTCATGGGCTTTGAAGACACTCAAACTCACGACACAAGGGAGAAACGTGCTACGTGCAAGGCACGCTTGGCAAATCCACACCGTGATCAACTCCTGCCCGGAAACCAATGTCCCCACTGTGGAATGATGTGTGGATCCAGAATTGGCCTCCACAGTCACTTATGGACTGTTAAAACCGTGTTTATGGAAGACAATCTTACTTGGCTACAAGTGATCGCCAAAGAAGAAGAAAGAAGATGTAAATAAACGTTGTTTAGCCAAATGCTGCGCTACTGAGTCTGAACGCTGACTGCCTATACTCTGCTGATCCTGAAGTGTGCTGATGCCTCTTAGGTATCAGTTGCTGTGATGTTCGGACTGGAGAAAGACTTTGACTCTCCCGAATGAACGACCAGGAGAGAGAGAACATGCCAGTCGGGCATGTGTCTCTGCCGGACCCCTACTCATGCGTAGGACCTCCTGGCACTGGCAGTCATCTGCTCCCCAAGGTTTCAGAGTTCAGACAGGAGCCATTGCCCGTTCTAACGGGACATGTTGGAGATTGAAGCTGGGGCCTTTCATTATGGAAATCAGATGAACTATCACTGAGCTCTGGTCCTTCCTCAGTGTTGATTTAAAAAAAAAAAATCAGTGTGTCACAATCAATTAGTTTTACACTAATTCCAAATGTCATAGACCAAATGGAACAAACAGCACGCAGACCTAGTGGTGGGAGGAAAAAATCCTTAAATAAGAGACACGGGGGAATGATTAATGGACTTCAATGTCTGTACACTAATGCACAAAGCATGGGAAATAAACAAGATGAGCTTGAGCTCTTGGTACAGCAAACTAAATATGACATAATAGGCATCACTGAAACCTGGTGGGATAAGTCCCACGATTGGAATGTAATAATGGGGGGATACAATCTATTTCTGGGAAACAGACCAGACAAGAAAGGAGGAGGAGTGGCGTTATATGTCAGGGATGTGTATACCTGTGAAGAGATCCAAGATTTAGAACCTCAAAGCCAAAGTGAGAGCATTTGGGTCAAAATTAAGGGAGAGAAGAATAACAGTGACCTCATTGTGGGAGTTTACTATAGATCCCCAAGCCAAACGGAGGACATAGATGATGCCTTCCTGGAACAGATGGCCAAGCATGCAAAAAGAAGGGAGATAGTAGTAATGGGGGACTTCAATTACCCGGATATTTGTTGGATGTCAAACTCAGCCAAGAGCATAAGGTCAAACAGATTCCTCACTGGCCTTGCAGACAACTTCATTGTCCAGAAAGTGGGAGAAGCAACAAGAGGAACAGCCATTTTAGATCTGGTCCTAACCAATGTTGATGACCTGGTTAGTGGGGTAGAAGTGGAAGGATCATTATGCGCGAGTGATCATGCTCTTCTGACATTTACTATACAGCGGAAAGGAGCAGCCAAGCATACTAGGACTCAATTTCTTGACTTTAAGAAAGCCGACTTCATAAAACTTAGGGAAGTGCTGGGTGAGATCCCATGGACAGTAATACTAAAAGGAAAGGGAGTTCATGATGGCTGGGAGTTTGTTAAGAGGGAGATAGTAAAAGCACAACGTCAGGCAATACCAATGAGACGGAAACATGGAAGGTGCCTAAAGAAGCCAGGGTGGCTTTCTAAAGAACTTTTAACTGAGTTAAGATTAAAAAAGGATGTGTACAAAAAATGGAAAAGGGGGGAAACCACCAAAGAGGAATTCAAACAAATAGCCAGCACGTGTAGACACAAAGTCAGAAAAGCTAAAGCACAGAATGAACTCAGGCTTGCTAGAGAGGTTAAAAGCAACAAAAAAGGCTTTTATGGGTATGTTCGTAGCAAAAGGAAGAACAAAGAAACAGTGGGGTCACTCAGAGGAGAAGATGGTGAAATGCAAACAGGGGACACAGAAAGGGCTGAACTCCTCAATGCCTTCTTTGCCTCAGTCTTCTCCGATAAAGAAAACAATGCCCGACCTGAAGAATTTGGAGCAAATGATTCAGCAGAGAAAACACAGCCCAGAATAACTAAGGAGATAGTTGGCTAGTTTAGATGTATTCAAGTCTCCAGGGCCAGATGAACTGCATCCAAGAGTATTAAAAGAACTGGCAGATGTGATCTCAGAACCACTGGCAGTCATCTTTGAGAATTCCTGGAGAACAGGCGAAGTCCCGGCAGACTGGAGGAGGGCAAATGTTGTCCCTATTTTCAAAAAGGGGGAAAGAGAGGACCCAAATAATTACCACCCAGTCAGTCTGACATCAATACCAGGGAAGATTCTGGAGCAGATCATTAAGCAAACAGTCTGTGAGCACCTAGAAAGGAATGCTGTGATCACCAATAGTCAGCATGGATTTCTGAAAAATAAGTCATGTCAGACTAACCTGATCTCGTTTTTTGACAGAATTACAAGCCTGGTAGATGAAGGGAATGCAGTGGATGTAGCCTACCTTGATTTCAGCAAGGCATTTGACAAGGTGCCCCATGATATTCTTGTCAAGAAGCTGGTAAAATGCAGTCTTGACTATGCTACCACTCAGTGGATTGGTAACTGGCTGACTGACCGAACCCAAAGGGTGCTCATCAATGGTTCCTCTTCATCCTGGAGAAGAGTGACTAGTGGGGTGCCACAGGGTTCTGTCTTGGGCCCGGTCTTATTCAACATCTTTATCAACGACTTGGATGATGGACTCAAGGGCATCCTGATCAAATTTGCAGATGACACCAAACTTGGAGGGGTGGCTAACACCCCAGAGGACAGGATCACACTTCAAAACGACCTTGACAGATTAGAGAACTGGGCCAAAACAAACAAGATGAATTTTAACAGGGAGAAATGTAAAGTATTGCACTTGGGCAAAAAAAATGAGAGGCACAAATACAAGATGGGGGACACCTGGCTTGAGAGCAGTACATGTGAAAAGGATCTAGGAGTCTTGGCTGACCACAAACTTGACATGAGCCAACAGTGTGACGCGGCAGCTAAAAAAGCCAATGCAATTCTGGGCTGCATCAAGAGGAGTATAGCATCTAGATCAAGGGAAGTAATAGTGCCACTGTATTCTGCTCTGGTCAGACCTCACCTGGAGTACTGTGTCCAGTTCTGGGCACCACAGTTCAAGAAGGACACTGACAAACTGGAACGTGTCCAGAGGAGGGCAACCAAAATGGTCAAAGGCCTGGAAACGATGCCTTATGAGGAACGGCTAAGGGAGCTGGGCATGTTTAGCCTGGAGAAGAGGAGGTTAAGGGGTGATATGATAGCCATGTTCAAATATATAAAAGGATGTCACATAGAGGAGGGAGAAAGGTTGTTTTCTGCTGCTCCAGAGAAGCGGACACGGAGCAATGGATCCAAACTACAAGAAAGAAGATTCCACCTAAACATTAGGAAGAACTTCCTGACAGTAAGAGCTGTTCGACAGTGGAATTTGCTGCCAAGGAGTGTGGTGGAGTCTCCTTCTTTGGAGGTCTTTAAGCAGAGGCTTGACAACCATATGTCAGGAGTGCTCTGATGGTGTTTCCTGCTTGGCAGGGGGTTGGACTCGATGGCCCTTGTGGTCTCTTCCAACTCTATGATTCTATGATTCTATTCTATGATTCTATACACCTTGAATATTTTCCTAATATTCAGAATTGGGGATATTGAGGGGGTTTAGTGGAAACGATTTTTGGTTGTATGCATATTAAAATTATGGCGGGGATTCACGCCCCCCCATAATCCTCTACTTGCAGCAGAATATCAGTTTGAGAATACAAAAAGTCGATTTTCCAACATAAGATGAGATTGACTCTGCTTTTCAAGGAAATGTAGTTTGGAAGCTTTTTTTGGAAGCACATGCAAGACTCTACACAAATCATGACCAAATGAGTACAAAAAAACTGAAGAGCTAGGTAATATCTGACCCCAACAGACGAATGAATCGATTCAGGCTTCATCTCAAATGTTGACCTGACAGCCTGCCCCATCTTCCTCCCACAGATCAGACTCAAGAGCACAGAACAGCCTTGACATGACATGACCCATCCTGATGAATGAATGAAGACTCAGTTTGTCTTCTACAAATGCATGAACGACAGCAATGGCTCCACACACAGAAGGCTTTTAGAACTGCAAGGGCACTGGAGAGGTGAGGGTGGTTCCAGAAGCATCCCTTTCTCTTCTTCTTCTCAGATGGATCAGCAGGAGAAGAGGAGACACAGCACCCCTCTGTTGCGTGTGCCAGCAGTGGGTACATGTGAAAAGAAGCTCAACCTCTCGCTTCTGAGAGCCACAAAGATGTGTACCACAAAGATGAGACTTTTAACACCCAATTCATTCTTGGCTAGACAAGCCAAACTCTGTTGCAATAGGATCTCAATGGCACATATGTTTGCCTTCTCCTTCTCCTTATGGGCCGAACTTAAAGCAAAAGGAGCATTAATTGAATTACTGCAACCCTTACTTGGCCTCTGTTTATGGCCTTGCTACACAGAAATTACATTTAAAAGATAGGAAAGATAGTCTGTCAGTGTTGAAAAACAGACATTGCATGTAGATCCTATGATTTATATAATTTTTTTTCTGGCTGATATTGTTGTTTTTGATGGATTGATCAATGCTTGATCCATTCTATCAATTTTTGATTGTGTTGGATCCAGACTTAGTCGTGTTTAGAGAAAACCTGCTGTGGCTAACTCAGGTCTCAATGATTTCATTGGTTTTACTCAAAGGACAAATAAGTCTGGATCTGACTCACTGTGTTTAAATGTTCAGTTTATTGCTTTGGGGGCATTTTGGCTGAGAAGTAGAATATGAAAACTACTGCTACTATTACTACAACTACAGTTATAATAATTGCAAGCTGGAGTGATATCCTTACACAGAGCCAGGAAGCAGAAACATCCATTTTAGGAGCTCTCCTGAAAGCAGACTAATCCCACAACGTGGAAATATGGTGCATGTACTGCTGTGCCAGTTATTCTGTGAAAAGACAATGAGGGAAGAATTGGTTCTGAATGTCCTTTCTCTTGCTGCAACAGAACTCCAAGGATCAGTCAGGGCCTGGGTGTCAGGACTTGGGACTCAAATATGAACTTAGAGGTGAGATCAGCTTAGAGATGAGATCCATGGTCTTGCCCAGGTTTTATCTTTCTGCAGGAGGGTGGGTTTCTCCGCCCCTTTCAATGAATGCATCATATCAGAGTGGCTAAAAGTGATTAGTGATGAAGAGCCCCTATTCAGACACCCTTGGAGTGCTGCGGTTGCTGCTGTAGGGTTGGGGCTTATTGCGTCTGGAGAAATACTTTGATCTACTTCCACTGTAAGCCAACAGAAGGACCACAGTTCAGTGGCATTCAACTAAGTTTCGCTTGGAACACAGCCACTGAAATCAATAGACCTGACTTAGTCATGCTCATTAATTCCAGTGGGCCAACTCTGTGCAAAGCTTAGTTGAATATCACCCTTTGTGTCCACAAGGGCCCCAGTTCAGTTCTCAGCATCGCCAGTTTAGAAGATCAGGTCTTCCTTCTTCTTTGGTGATCACTCGAAGCCAAGGAAGATTGTCTTCCATAAACACAGTTTTAACAATGAGTCCAGAAGAAGAAGACGAAGACGAAGAAGAAGAAGAAGACGACTGTGGAGGCCAATTCTGGATCTACACATCCTTCCACAGTACTGTAACGTATTTACAGTCCACAACAGCCATCAGTCTGTAGCTGCATTTTTTCCTGCCTCCTCTCTCTCTCCTTGCAGCGGCTGAACTGAATGCTTTCGATTTCCACTCAGTTCACAGCATACCAAGCTGTTTACCTCACGTCCTGGCTTACTTCCCTTGTAAGCCCGCACGAGGCATAGAAGGTTAACCCTTCACTACACCCAACAGGGACATTGGTTCAGTCAGGAAAAAAAGGAAGGCAGACTATGTTTAGGGCACCTTTTTAGGCCCCTCCCCCTTTTTGGGGTGAGCAGAGTGGATCCTAAAAAGGGCTGCTCAGTCATGGATACAGCTGTCGAGCTGCTCAACTGCCTCGTTCCTTGAGTCAGAACGACTGAATCTGTATCCACCGCCCATGTGCCGGTTCATGACTAGGGGCTTCCAGATTTCACGATCCTGCCACCGTTACCATTTGCCAATCGCCATGGGACTTTTGGGGTTTGGGATGGGTTTTGGGAAGACGCCCGTGCGTGAATAAGTTTTATGTGTGTAGATCTGGGCACGCTGGCCAATGCACAGTCTTCGCAGTAAGGCTCTGTTCTGATGGCATGAGTAGACACGACAACCAATAGATTCTTATCTGCTGCAGCCTTCATCCGCCTTCACAGCCATTGTAACATACCGCTTGTTATCACCCACCTGTTCTGCAGTTGAGGACTACTTGGATCATTCTTTGTCTAGCTCCTTCCCTTTGACCATTACCACCTTGGGTGACTGGGAGTACGAGATTCCCGGCGGCTTTGCTCACAAGGGTCATAGGAACATGCAAGCCCACTCACCACGACAAGGTGATGATCCAATGAGTGAGAGAGGATCAGGTAGCAAGGAACAATGCCTGGAACGTTGGAGAGCTGCTGCCAGAAAGTGGACAGTACTGGGCTAGGTGAACAAATAGCCTGACCTGCTGTTGGGCAGAATCCTGTGTTCATTGGCCCCTTTGAAACAACCCACCTCAGCATCATACTCCCTGAGAGCCAGTGTGGTGTAGTGGTTAAGAGCAGTGGACTCGTAATCTGGTGAACCGGGTTCGCATCCCCGCTCCTCCACATGCAGCTGCTGGGTGACCTTGGGCAAGTCACACTTCTCTGAAGTCTCTCAGCCCCACTCACCTCACAGAGTGTTTGTTGTGGGGGAGGAAGTGAAAGGAGATTGTCAGCCGCTTTGAGACTCCTTAGGGTAGTGATAAAGCGGGATATCAAATCCAAACTCTTCTTCTTCTTCTTCTTCTTCTTCTTCTGAGGGCCAGAAGCATTGGGGCGGCTACTTAACAACTTATCTGGAAGACTCAACCAAGGAGCAGGTTCAAGCAACTTGAACTTGCAGAATCAGTTTTTCGTAACAGCAATAAGTCTGCTGGATGAGCACTGGAATCAACCAGAGTATGTAACTAAACGGAGGGCACCAGGGGCGGGCGGAAACCTTACTTCAAGGCCCTGAAAGGTGCAACCATGCATAAGGAGAATAAAAGTGCTTACTCCTTCTTCCCCTCTTTATCTCATTCGGGTCCTCGTCTTATTTTCATTTAATGTTACCGACCAAACCACCAAAGACGATCCCAATCAGAGAATATGTGCCCAAACAAAACTGGCAGGATAAAAAAGGAAAAGAGAGATGCTTTGGAGGCAAGCCAGAGGAAATCACATCCCCTTGTCAGAGAGAATATTAATAATGTAACAAATTCTCACCCAGTGCTCTCCAGCCTCATGATTTTTTGATGGAAAGATGCTACTAGGATGGTGTGAAGGGATTATGCGCTTCATGAGCCAGGCAGCATTGTGCGTCTCGGTCTGGGCAGTGGGGCGAGTGAAGGAGCTGAAAGCCAAGGCAACTTGACCTTCCCATCTGAGAGAACGGCTCTGGATGGCAGCCGAATGTGCCCACCCCCCTGCATTCAGCCAGCCATGCATCTCCATGACACCCAAAGCAGCTCCAATAAATGTGCTTTTGGTGTGGGCATGTTGTTCTCTGAGTCACAGTTAGAGAAGTCAGACTCCGTTCTCTCACTGTGCTGTCAAGTAGGTTTGCTCTGTATCTAGGCCCCTGTCCTGAAAACATTTGGTTCTCGTTTTGCTTTAAAAACACTGCGGTTCTCAGCAGGTGCTAAATAGATGTGTTTTATATAGCAGTGCTATGCTGAATTATTAGCAGTGACAGTTCTTTTGTTGCAGAAAGCCCAGGTGATTTGTGCATGATCTTCCTTCATACACTCCTTTGCAGAACCTAACTTCATTTGGATATTTTCTTTCTCTTTTTATTTTTCTTGCACCCCACCCTGCCAATGATTATTTCATTTTTATCCTACCCTTCCTCTAAGAATCTCAGGGTGGTTCCATGTTCCCTTCCCCTTCATCTTCACAACAAACCCATGGACACAGTGACTGCCCCAAGGCCACACAGTGAACTTCACTGCAGGATCGGGGTTTGACCCCAGGTCTCTGTCTGACACTCTAACCACTACACTCTTGGTTCTTTAGATCAGGTGTTCCCTCACCACAGATGGTCTCAAAGATCTGATGTTGAAGGCAAGGAGTAGATGAACATTAAGAGCTTGGCTTCCATGCAGGGGCTTAAACAGTTGTGACTTGGCCAGATGGAATGATCCCCCATCTCCTCACCCCACATGCTTTTCAGGGGGCTCTTCCAGAGCCAATTTCAGGGGGCACAAGAGGACATGAGAGGGAAAAGTTCCATTGCAAAAGCGAAAGTCCTTGCACTGGGCTTCCACTGGTGAGGTTGGTTAGGTGAATCCCACCCTTAGAATCCAGCAGCTGAGTTGAGTTCCTTCAGGGTAACCCTTGGATTCAGTTGTGCCTGTGGTCACAGTCTGAACACAGGAAGGAAGGAACATGGAAAGGTGCCTCACTCTGAGTCACACCTTTGGTCCCTCCAGCTCAGAATGGTCTACGAAGAAGGGAAGAATGGAAAGCTGGAAAGGAAGGCTAGAGAAAGTTGACGCAATTGTGTCCTAACATGCGGGGTGAAGGCAAAATATCCATGTCTAGGTCTGACATGGGCGGCAAGAGCTTCTATCAGGCTCCCAGCTAATCAAAGCCAAGCTAGGAGGGAACCAAGGAGAGCAAGAGCAATCCTGCAGTACACCAGTGAAAGAGCACAGGACCTGCTTCTGAAGTGGTCCACACGCAATAGCAACTACCTTGCCACTGAGAGTTGGGATGGCTGTGATATAAAATGGAAATACAGGAGCGTCAAATGGATGGTGCCTTTTTAATACGCGGTATTGGGTTGGCTACACTGTCAGAAGCTCTCTTGTAGAGCTGAAAGAAGGGTGGAAGATAGGCTAAATAGGCTCAAGAGATACAGAGGCATTTTCAGTGCATAATACTGTGTTAGCCTTCTAATTTAGGACAGGACAGGACATAAATCTGAGTAAACTAATTAAGCAAGTAAAAAGCATGCTGTCTGGAGCCCTCCTGCGTGTTCTGAACTCCCAAGAACTTCACCAAGGCTCACAATACTGTGATCCAGTGGGTGCCTGGATTAAGTTCAGAGTGTAGCCCAGGCCATAGCCCATTCTAGCCCAGGCTCACAAAAGCTCTACTGTTCTTAATCTTTTCACTGATATGCCAACATGTAAAAGAAGCACAGGCACCACACAAGGGGAACTTCAGCGGCTACATAGCTACGAGTTCTAATGCCGTCTGACACTGGAAGACCGCCCAAGGTCCCGGTGAAAAGCCAAAAAGATACTTGACAAACCAACAAGGATTACAGGTGTGAAGAAGCACATTTAATGTCAAGTGACAGGATGTTTCTCAATTTACATGTAGCTTATTTCTTCCCATGACCCTTGTCGTAAAAAAGAAATGTAAATTAACTCTGGAAAACTTTAATCAGCTGTGGCACCCACTATATACAGCAACAGTTGCAGACCATGGAATTTACCAGCTTTGAGCATACTTTGGCACACAGATGACAAATTAGAGCTTGGTTCTCTTCCTTCCTTCCTTCCTTCCTTCCTTCCTTCCTTCCTTCCTTCCTATTGGCCCATTCCAAGTGTTGTGTTTGGGGAAGGCTGGGTGAGGGGTAACAGTTTAGAAACACAATGCTGACAAAAAACCAACCAACCAACCAACCAACCAACCACATATATGCAAAATCTTACCCCTTTCGTAAGTGGCAAAAACATAGTTGAGCAATATGTTTCTTAGGACCAACCAAAATGCCACAAAATACAGAACAGACATTCCCTCCAGTTCCTAGATAATGCTACCCAATTTGGCTTTTAATGATTTTTTAAAAAACTAAAACTGATCTCCAGCATTGCTAATATAAAAAAGCTGCCATGTTTCTCTCTATTTCTGCTTTTCCTGCCTAACAATGAACCTACACTAGCTTCACTTAAAGATGGGGACAGATCCAGGTAACTGCTGGAATGCATAGTTTTAAAAATAGGGGATCAGCCATTCTTGAGTTTCTCCCAGCATTCCTACGTACAAGCAGAATCATAGAATCATAGAGTTGGAAGAGACCACAAGGGCCATCGAGTCCAACCCCCTGCCAAGCAGGAAACACCATCAGAGCACTCCTGACATATGGTTGTCAAGCCTCTGCTTAAAGACCTCCAAAGAAGGAGACTCCACCACACTCCTTGGCAGCAAATTCCACTGTCGAACAGCTCTTACTGTCAGGAAGTTCTTCCTAATGTTTAGGTGGAATCTTCTTTCTTGTAGTTTGGATCCATTGCTCCGTGTCCGCTTCTCTGGAGCAGCAGAAAACAACCTTTCTCCCTCCTCTATGTGACATCCTTTTATATATTTGAACATGGCTATCATATCACCCCTTAACCTCCTCTTCTCCAGGCTAAACATGCCCAGCTCTCTTAGCCGTTCCTCATAAGGCATCGTTTCCAGGCCTTTGACCATTTTGGTTGCCCTCCTCTGGACACGTTCCAGTTTGTCAATGTCCTTCTTGAACTGTGGTGCCCAGAACTGGACACAGTACTCCAGGTGAGGTCTGACCAGAGCAGAATACAGTGGCATTATTACTTCCCTTGATCTAGATGCTATACTCCTATTGATGCAGCCCAGAATTGCATTGGCTTTTTTAGCTGCCGCGTCACACTGTTGGCTCATGTCAAGTTTGTGGTCAACCAAGACTCCTAGATCCTTTTCACATGTACTGCTCTCAAGCCAGGTGTCCCCCATCTTGTATTTGTGCCTCTCATTTTTTTTGCCCAAGTGCAATACTTTACATTTCTCCCTGTTAAAATTCATCTTGTTTGTTTTGGCCCAGTTCTCTAATCTGTCAAGGTCGTTTTGAAGTGTGATCCTGTCTTCTGGGGTGTTAGCCACCCCTCCCAATTTGGTGTCATCTGCAAATTTGATCAGGATGCCCTTGAGTCCATCATCCAAGTCGTTGATAAAGATGTTGAATAAGACCGGGCCCAAGACAGAACCCTGTGGCACCCCACTAGTCACTCTTCTCCAGGATGAAGAGGAACCATTGATGAGCACCCTTTGGGTGTTAGGTTCAAATTCCTGCTTGGTTGTGGACAACCTGAGAAGGCTTAGCAAGCCAACCACTCTCAACTTCTGCTCTCCAGTTGTAAAATGGGAATCATGCCAACCCATCTCTAAGGTTCTAGTGAGGACAACAAGAGGAAATCTGGAAAGCACATTGTGCCTGTAAAAAGATATAAATTACAATACCAAAATTTATTACAAATATATATACATATAAATGTCCAGTAGCACCTTACAGACCAACTAAGTTTGTTCTTGGTATGAGCTTTCGTGTGCATGCACACTTCTTCAAGAGAACTGTAGGCCTGGAAGGGTCTCAAAGGGTCTCCTAGTCCAGCTCCCTGTGATGCATAGATATGGTTTTCATTAGTAGTAGTATGCCACCTTTGCATTACAAAAATGTAAGAAAAAATGAGTTGCCATAAGCAACAAATGAAAACATATCAATCAGCATACAATAAAATCAAACAATTCCCACATGATTCATAATAAGGTGTGACAACAGGAATACAAAAACGAAGCACCAATAACAGCAAAAATTAAGCATCTCCAAAATTAAATTAAATCCTGTACTGGGAACACAGGAGGGGGGAGTTGGGCAGCCAGTAACAGAAGATATGGCATCAGGAGGATCAGAAACAGTCTTAAAACAAATACTGGATCAACTGGCAATTCTAAATCAAAAGGTGGATGATCAATCAACAAAAATTGACCAAGCCACATCCTCGATTAATAAATTGACTGACCAGGTTGCCCAGCATACACAAGCTATTGGGAGTCTGCAAGGAGCAACGGCAGAAAATAGAAAACTGGCTGAGGAAGCCAGTCAAAAAGCAGAGGAAGCATATAAGAAGGTTGAGGAGATTAAGGTAGAAGTGAAGCCACTGCACAAACAGATTGGTGAACAACAGGCCTACCTGTCTATGGTCGAATTGAAAAATAGGGAAAATAATCTTAGATTGAGAGCTATTCCAGAACTTGAACAAGAAGACTTGATTGGCTATTTGACATCAGAATTTTCAAAGTTCTGGGGTATAGCAGAAGATAAGGACTTTAAAATCACAACTGCATTTAGATTGGGAAGAGTGGTAAGGAAGGACAGACTTAGAGATTGTCTGATTACACTGAGATCTAAAGAGGAGAGAGACAAGATATTAGGCCTTCATTTTGGAAAATCACTTGTTATACAAGATAAAAGAGCAGAAATTTATAGAGATATTCCGAAACAACTCTTGGATCTTAGAGTTATCTACAAAGATTTAGCAAAATTACTGAGAGACAACACAATTCCTTACAGGTGGGAGTTTCCTCAAGGACTATCTTTTAATTTCAAAGGAAAGAAGATTAAAATTAAAACACCAGAAGACCATCAAAAGTTCCTGAACGACCACGGAGAAGACCTTCAAAAAGGGGCAGCAGCATCTTGGCCACCACTACCGCCTGGAGTTGGACCAACTCCTAGACCCTCAGGAATAGAGGAAAAAGAAGATACGCCACTATAGACCTATCAAATTGATCCAGGATGTCTCTGCAGCTACTTAGTTGGAATATACATGGTGGGAATTCCCCGGAAAAAAGAAGAAGAATCTTTCATATTTTGAAAAAAGAACAATTAGACATTATATGTTTGCAAGAAACCCATGTGACTAGGCTCCACAGGAAAGTGCTAATTAATAAAAGATTAGGCCAGGAATTTATTTCTTCGGATAAAGTTAAGAAAAGAGGAGTGGTCATCTATGCAAAGGAGAGCCTGTCACCAAAATTCTTATTTAAAGACGAGCAAGGAAGAATTTTGGCGATTGAAATACAGACACAAGGAGAAAAATTTTTGATATTAGGAATATATGCACCAAATGAAGGGAAATCTGAATTTTATAAGAAGCTGCATGAGACGATGCTGGACTATATGGATTATACTAACATCATTATGATGGGAGACATGAATGGGGTGGTATCTACAAACATGGATAAGTCACAAAATCAAAACTTAACAAAAGAGGGCAGACTACCTAAAACTTTCTTTGAATTAACCGACAATATGGATTTGATTGATATATGGAGGACAAAGAATCCCCTAGGTAAAGAAGGAACTTTCTTTTCTGAGGCCCATTTGTCATGGACAAGAATCGACCAAATATGGACAACTAGAGGGCTGGCACCGAAGACTAGAAAAGTGGAAATCTGCCCAAAAACCTGCTCCGACCATAATGCTTTGAAAGTGGAATTGAGACTAACTCCAACCGGTTCCTTTAGATGGAGAATGAATGACACCCTATTAAGAGATCAGGAGATTGTGAAGAAGGCCCAAAAAACTTTAAAAGACTATTTTGAAATAAACTTGAACACTACGGTGGAAAAAAGAACAGTCTGGGACGCAAGTAAGGCAGTTATGAGAGGGTTTCTGATACAACAGAATACGATTAAGAAAAGACTCTGGAGTGAAAAAAAGGATAAAATTTTAGAGAAGATAAGAGATGGAGAGAAAAAATTGAGAACAAAACCAAAGTCGAGAGAGGTGCTGAGAGAAATCAAATTCCATCAAGCACAATATTCGAAATTGATAAATCAAGAGATTGAATGGAAAATTAAACAAATGAAGCAAAGATCATTTGAATCAGCAAATAAATGTGGGAAACTGCTAGCATGGCAGTTGAAAAAGAGACAAAAATTGAATACAGTTACTAACCTAGAGATTGAAGGGAGAAATGTTCAGAAACCAGATGAAATTAGAAAGTGTTTCCAGAGATATTTTAAAGAACTTTATACACAGGGGCCACAGAAAGAAACTGAGATAGACCAATTTTTAAAAATTAATGGACTATCAAAACTAACACAGGAAAAAAGAACAATCCTGAATTGTAAAATAACACAACAGGAAATTGAGGGTGCCATTCAGAATATGCAACTAGGTAAATCTCCAGGCCCAGATGGACTTACCTCCAAATATTATAAGACATTAAAAGACTATTTGATATTACCGCTAATGGAGGTTTGCAATCAGATTATGGAGGGGAAGAGGGCACCGGAAACGTGGAAAGAAGCTTTCATCACACTGATACCTAAATTAGAAACTGAAAAGACTCAACTTAAGAACTACCGTCCCATCTCACTCCTAAATGTGGATTACAAAATTTTTGCGGATATTTTGGCAAGTAGACTTAAAAAAGTACTTAATGAAGTAATTCATAAGGACCAGGCAGGCTTTCTCCCAGGGAGACATTTGTTTGATAATACTAGGAACATTATTGATATTTTGGAACTTTTACAAACTAATATCAATACGAAAGCTGTGCTAATTTTTATTGATGCGGAGAAGGCCTTTGATAATATTTCTTGGAAGTTTATGAAGAGAAACTTGGAAGGGATGGGAGTGGGACGGGGGTTTGAAAATGGAATAGAAGCAATTTATTCAGAGCAAAAAGCTAAGTTGATAGTGAACAATGTGGTGACAGAGGAGTTCAAAATTGAAAAAGGGACACGACAGGGGTGCCCACTATCCCCTCTTTTATTTATCTCAGTCCTGGAGGTGCTTTTGAACACAATTAGAGAGGACCGGTTGGTGCAAGGAATACAGGTCGGAGTGAAACAATATAAACTGAAAGCTTTTGCAGATGACTTGGTTTTAACATTACAGGAGCCAGAATCTAGTACAAAAAGAGCTTTAGAACTGATCCATGAATTTGGTCGGGTGGCGGGTTTTAAGTTGAACAAGCAAAAAACTAAAGTTTTGGCAAAAAACTTGACATCTATAGAAATAGATGGGTTTCAGAAAGAGACAGAATTGAATGTGGTTAAAAAAGTGAAATACCTAGGGGTTCATTTGTCTGCTAAAAATTTGAATTTATTTAAAGATAATTATGAAAAATGTTGGTTGGAAATCAAAAAAGATTTGGAAATTTGGTCAAGACTGAAACTTTCCTTGTTGGGTCGAATTGCAGCTATAAAAATGAATGTATTGCCGAAAATGTTATTTCTGTTTCAAACTCTACAGGTTGTGGACAGAGTGGAATGTTTTGGAAAGTGGCAGAAGGATATCTCTAAGTTTGTTTGGCAGGGCAAAAAGCCCCGGATAAAGTTTAAAATACTAACTGATTCAAAAGAAAGAGGGGGGTTTGCCCTGCCAGACCTGAGGTTATATTATGAAGCAGCGGCCTTCTGCTGGATGAAAGATTGGTTGCTCCTTGAGAACACTGATGTCCTAGATCTGGAAGGGTTTGATAATGCTTTTGGGTGGCATGTATATTTGTGGTACGACAAGGTAAAAATCCATAAAATGTTTAAAAACCATATTGTCAGAAGAGCAATATTTATGGTCTGGATAAAATACAAAGACCTACTAGAGGGTAAGACCCCGAGGTGGCTATCACCAGTGGAGGCCAAGGCTCGAAAAAGACTCAATACAGAGGCCAATTGGCCGAAGTATTGGGAAATAATTGAAAAAATTGGAGACAATTGGAAGTTGCAGAGCTTTGAAAAATTAAAGAATAGGGTGCAAGACTGGTTTCATTATGCTCAAATTCAAGAGCTTTTTAAATTGGATAAAAAAACAGGATTCCAGGTGGAAAAATCGAAATTAGAGACAGAGTTGTTGGAACCTAGGACTAAGGTACTTTTAAGAATGTATAACTTGCTGCTTAAATGGAACACACAGGACGAGACAGTTAAATCAGCCATGATAAAATGGGCTCAGGATATTGGACATAACATTATGTTTGAGGACTGGGAAAGGTTATGGACCACCGGAATGAAATTCACGGCATGTAATGCCTTGAAGGAAAACATTATGAAAATGATATATAGGTGGTACATGACCCCAGTCAAGCTTGCTAAGATATATCACCTGTCTGATAATAAATGTTGGAAATGTAAGGAGGTTGAAGGGACATTCTTTCACCTCTGGTGGACCTGCCCAAAAGTGAAGACCTTCTGGGAAGTGATTTACAATGAGTTAAAAAAGGTATTTAGATATACCTTTCCTAAGAAACCAGAGGCCTTCCTTCTGGGCATTGTGGACCAGAAAGTGTCAAAGAAGGACAAAACCTTTTTTATGTATGCAACTACAGCAGCAAGAATCTTAATTGCAAAGTACTGGAAGACACAAGATCTACCCACACTGGAAGAGTGGCAGACGCAATTGATGGACTATATGGAATTGGCAGAAATGACTGGCAGAATCCGTGATCTGGGAGAAGAAACAATGGAAGAGGACTGGAAAAAATTTAAGGATTATTTGCAAAAACATTTTAAACTATATGAATGTTAAGAATGTGCATGATTTGGAAATTATAGCTTCAGCAACTAGATTTGATGAATTGGAAATTAAGTTATAAGAAAGACAAGGTAGAAATGTGAAGTAACTTTATTATGTTTATTTAAAGGTATAAGTAATTGGGAAACAGCATTTTGAATTTAGAAACATAATAACTGAAAGATACAGTAAGGTACAAAACAAGGTAACAAATTGCTGATGTTTTTATTGTAAAGAACGCAGGGTCTGGAAGATGTGGGGAAGTCCGATTAGATTGGCAAAAATGGTTTGGAAAGTTGGTTCTTCTTATATCTTTTTTTCTTTTCTTTCTTTATTTTCTTTCTTTTGTATTACATTATTGACTTTGTATAAGAAAATCTAATAAAATATTTATAAAATTAAAAAAAAAAAAATTAAATTAAATCCTGACCCCCCAATAAAAACTCCTAAATTATGTCCCACCCCAACTGTCTATAGGCATTGTGAGTGGCAGGTTTCGTAGCTGGAGTCTGTCAGGACCCCACCGTCCCAGGCCAGGTAGAAATCAGCTAGCAAAATAGAGAACAGGTCTTTTAGGAGTCACAGAAAAATGGTTCTCCTACCCATTTTATCCATACAATGAGGTAGGTTAAGAGACAAGAGATTGGACCAAGGTCAGTCAGTGAGCTTCACGGGTGGCTGGGAAGTTGAACCCTGATCTCCCAGGTCCTAGACCAACACAACCCTGGCTCAATAACTTTTGACTCCTTCTGTGCTTCTCTCCCCTGATGTGGCTCGCCTTCATTGCATGAAGATCACCTGGAAACTGTCGCGGGACAGGGTGGGTTTCGTATTTCATGGGATTTAGGAACTGTGTGATCCCGTGTCCCTGAATACAACGGCTTTCCACTGTCCCCCCCCCCCCATTCTATGATTCTATAAATACACGATCAGAGAGCAAAGAAGGGGAAATCAAACAAAGCAAAACCTTTTGGTGTTCCAGAGTTCTCCTCCAGTGTTCCTCTCTGAGGCACATTTGGTATTTTCCCCCCTCCCCCTGCCCCCTTTAAATTCTGGCCGGCTTTCAATTCCGAAAACCTGATACAGAGAGTTACTTGGTATTCTGAAGGCGTTATTTTAAGAAGAAACAATGTAAATTGTGATTTGGATGGCAGATGGCTGGCAGTTCACTGCTTGGCAATGCAACATGTATGGTATGTTAGAAAGTCAGAGCAGCAGGTAGCGCAGCTCCATTTGAAACAACCACAGATGCTAGGAAAGGAGCGGGGGAGGGGCACAAGCTGGTCAGGAAATTAAGAACAGGAGTGAGACTCACAGGGGGAAAGGAAGACCATAATTAGCTGAAAGTTTCTTCCGCCAATCAGCACTTTCCCCCCCTCCAAAGTGCACCACCAGAGAAGCAAAAGGGTCTGGATGAATCCAACTTCCTTTCACAGCGTTGGAAGGGACCAAGAGTGCCATCTAGTCCAACCCCTTGCAATGCTGGAGTCACAGCTAAAGAACCTCTGGCATACGGATACCCAACATCTGATTAAAAGCCTCCAATGAAGGAGAAATCCTATTCTACCCTACCCTACTCCATTCTCTTGAGAGGCCCATGGACTGCAAGAAGATCAAACCTCTCCATTCTGAAGGAAATCAGCCCGGAGTGCTCACTGGAAGGACAGATCCTGAAGCTGAGACTCCAGTACTTTGGCCACCTCATGAGAAGAGAAGACTCCCTGGAAAAGACCCTGATGCTGGGAAAGATGGAGGGCACAAGGAGAAGGGGACGACAGAGGGCAAGATGGTTGGACAGTGTTCTTGAAGCTACAAACATGAGTTTGACCCAACCGCAGGAGGCAGTAGAAGACAGGAGTGCCTGGTGTGCTCTGGTCCATGGGGTCACAAAGAGTCGGACACGACTAAATGTCTAAACAACAACAACAACCCTATTCTAGAGTGTTGTCTGCATTTTCGGTTCAGTACTAAAAGTCACAATAAATAGAAGAGGCGTCTACCACCTGGATGGTCCTTTCATTAAGGCACAGTGCAGCCAGGAGTCAGGCTCCTCCTGATGCTGTTTAAAGGCCTCTCAGCACTGTAAAATACTCTCCACCGCAATATAATGGTTGCCTCCCCACCTCCCTGAGGCCACATTGTGAAATCTAACCTCCAACATCATACTTTCACAAAAAGGAGGGTAAGAATGAAATCTGGCCTGCATTTCTAAAGCAGGCTATCTCGAGCCTCTCCACTGTTCTAGTCTGGAGAGTGAGGGACAATTTATCGGCAAGGAAGCCAGAGCGAATGCCTGGGCAAAGTTTTCAGAGACGGAGGAAGTGGAAGCTTCAGCACCCTGGACAGTTCCTCAGTCAACTTCTGCCAAAATTTCTCTCTGCCAAATTAAACTCTTCAAAGTGGCTGTGAGAAAGACTACTTTGGCCACTTTTCTGCTCAAATTTACCCCCTCCTTAAAACTCTTATTCCAACCATGGAAGAAACTAAGACAGGTAGATGGCACAGAGCTGCTGATGCAAGCAATTTTGAGAGGAATTGCAGGAAGGGAAGCATGAATATAAGAAGGTTGTAGGCATTCCATTCCCACCTAGCCCCAATGCACTTCCACTCCCAATAGCCCCTTTTATGTTTTAAAAATCAGGAAACTGTTACATAGGTCCGCTGCATAATACAGTTGTACCTTGGTTCTCAAACTTAATCCGTTCTGGAAGTCTGTTCCAAAACCAAGCGTTCCAAAACCAAGGCATGCTTTCCCACAGAAAGTAATGCAAAATGGATTAATCCATTCCAGACTTTAAAAAACACACCCTAAAACAGCAATCTAACATGAGTTTTACTATCTAACGAGATCACTGATGCATAAAATGAAAGCAATAAACAATGTACTGCAGTCACACAATCAATCAATCAGTAGCTGAACTGGGTTCCACACAAAAACAAAAAACAAAACAAAAAGAGCCGCAAAAACAAAAAACGCTAAATAATAGCAAAACCAGACAGACCTCAGCGTAACACTCAAATCGTCAGCATAACACTCAAAACGGAGCATGTTCAGCTTCCGAAAAAGTTTGCAAACCGGAACACTTGCCTCCGGGTTTGCAGTGTTTGAGTTCCAAGTTTTTTGAGTACCAAGGCGTTTGAGAACCAAGGTACCACTGTATCTAGTTCAATCCTGAGTCTCCTTGCTGGTCTTCTTCCAGTTCCTGTGGCTTTCCTTTTTCTGCCATTCTACTCTTCCCCGGTCCTCTGCCACACCCAACCCTGCCCAGAAACGTCTTAGTAGCATGAATACCTGTGCACCCAAGATGCCAAGGACTTTCTTAGAGTCTCAGGTTGAGATGTGCCATTGGCCTGATGGAATCATCAAATCACAGATTATGAAGTCCCACTCCTCCTCTGAATTTGTGGCCCCTGACACTACTGTGCCCTTGTCCAAATGCCAATCCCATGAACTCCTTATGAGTTTCAATATGAATGGATGAATAATGCTATCGTGACGATGTAGGTGATGAACATTCAAAGTGTGCTACACATAAATGCTTCCTTCTGCTGCTGTTGTTACTGCAATCAAACTCTTGCAATGGATATACCGTATTTTTTGCCTCATAGGGCGCACTGGCCCATAGGGCACACCTAGTTTTTTGGGGGGGGAATAAAGAAAATAATTTTTATTTCCCCCCCCCTCAGGCGTGGGGCTGGGGCGGGGGAGGCCCGAGCTTCCCCCGACCCCAGCCCCCAGAACAGGCTGCTATCTGCAAGCCTAGGGAGCCCGGCGGGAAGACGCGCCGGTCTCCCCAGGCTTGCGGATATCTGCCTGAAGCCCGGGGTGCGCTCTGCTGCACGCCCCAGGCTTCGGGATGCAGGCAGCTCTCCACAAGCCGTGGGAGCCCGGCGCGACTTCCCGCCGGGCTCCCACGGCTTGCGGAGAACTGCCCGAAGCCCGGGGTGCGCTCTGCTGTGCTCCCCAGGCTTCGGGATGCAGGCAGCTCTCCGCAAGCCGTGGGAGCCCGGCGGGAACTCCCGCGGGCTCCCACGGCTTGCGGAGAGCTTCATGAAGCCTGGAGAGCAAGAGGGGTCGGTGAGCACCGACCCCTCTCGCTCTCCAGGCTTCAGCGAAAGCCTGCATTCGCCCCATAGGATGCACACACATTTCCCCTTCATTTTTGGAGGGGAAAAAGTGCGTCCTATAGGGTGAAAAATACGGTAACTTTCTGATAAGCATCAAGGACAGACTTTGTTCCTTCAAACATCAGCAGCACCAGCAGGAAGCCACTTCTGCGGCTGACATATTTTAAAAGCAGTATTATATATATATATATCTCCCATCTGCTGTTCCACATGAAAGCCACTCTATTACAAGTAAGTTTCATTGTAAGCAGGTATGGGTCACTCAGGTGATCCTGAAATACAAGAATTTCGAGAACAGCCCATAGGCATGAACTTTATGAAGGTTAGATCACCTAGAAACAGACTCGTAGGGACGCTATTAAGATACTGTTTTCCCTTCTAACCGAATCTGTTTGGATCTTTTAAAGAATGTGTCCGCAGGAATAGAAACCTATGTGGTATGGCGGGCAGTGTACACTCAGACCCAGACTAATGTGACAACAGCAAGTTAGTTCCCCAACTGTCTTTTGAACTTAAGCCAGTGTTCCAACATAGTCCTTGCCTCAAATGCAGCAAAATGCATTTTAAAATATGCACTTTGAGAGCAAATACATTTAGAAGCACACACTGAACGTGAATTTTCTTGCAGACTTAAAAACAAACAAACGTGGAAATAGGATGGAACAGGCTGATGGACAAACACATGCGAAAGCGAAATGGACTGGAAAGAGGTTCCTTTGCTCATCCATACTTGTGAAGTGTTGGAGGGGTACAAAGGCTTGTTTTATGGCTCACTGCAAAACTACAATTCCCAGGATGTTCTGCATTTTCCCAGGAGGTTTCAGTACAGTATCTTGGGGCAGTCTTTCATTTGCTTCATGGCTGCTCTCCACAGTTACTGTAATGTTCTGCCGTTTTATCACAAGACTTAACAGCTAGATTTCACATCTGCTGCGAAGTGAGCAAAGGGGCAGGGGAGCCAGTTCACAATAGCAAACGGAAATGCAATTAATAGAAATGGAGCAGAGTCAAAAGCATTGTTGTGAAGAAGAACAAAATTGAAAGACAAGTATTAGCTTATCCATGCTACAGATTAATTTCCAATAACGGAAGAATGAGTCAAAAACAATAGCCAAATTCAAACAGGAAGACTGGAGACCAGAAGAGAGCATGCTGAGCTCCTATCAATATGAATCAACCCCACCTCAGCTCCTTTGTGGCCTTGGACAAGTTGCAAGCTCATGCCCTCATCTCTAAAATGGCAAAATATTAACAGCTGAAAGGGAAGCCATTTTGCAAGACCATTACAGAAAGCATTGTAATGCTACGAACTCCTCAAGAAGATAGGCAGATCAGCAGCTTCTGCTCATATCAGGGTTGACCATCAAGTGTCCTGCTTCCACTAAGGCCTCCTGGTGCTTACAGGCATGGGTCTGGCCTCTGGCCTCACAGTGGTGGCAATTCCCACTAGTGCAACCTTCTTCAACCTCAGCAGGCATAGCTAAGAGTTGGGGTTGGTGGGAGTGATGTCTGGGGACCTAAGGTTGAAGAACAAGGCTGAAGAACTCTAATGTCAGCTGGCACTAGTAGAAAATGTAATGCTGGTGGTCAACAAAAGAGGTTCAAAGACTCTCTCAAGGCAAATCTAAACACTGACAACTGTGAAACACTGGCCTGTGAGTGTTCCAATTTACCAAAGGTGTCATGGGCTCTGAAGGCACTCAAACTCAAGACGAAAGGGAGAAACGTGCTAAGAGGAAGGCATGCTTGGCAAATCCACACTGTGATCAACTCCCGCCCGGAAACCAATGTCCCCACTCTGGAAGGACGTGTGGATCCAGAATTGGCCTCCACAGTCACTTACGGACTCACTGTTAAATCTGTGTTTATGGAAGACAATCTTACTCAGCTACGAATGATCGCCAAAAAAAGTGGACCCCTTCACTGGCCAACACTGCTGGTCTCTGTTCCCATCATGAAATTCCCTTTGTTAACTCAATATTTGGGGGTAATGGTTGGCAAGGGCTGATTAAGCCTAGTTGACTAGTCAAATTACTTAATAATTCCCATCTATATCTGCTCAGTATGTATGTACATACAGAATTCAGGCAGTTGGACCCAGAGATTCCTTTCTTTGACTGAAGGAGACTCCTCTTCAATGGAGAAAAGGAATCTTTAGATCCAACCTTAATAAAATTAAATGAGTGTGTGTGGGTGTGTGGGTGTGTATTACAGGCAGTGAATGAGTTTTCTTGAGGTAAAAGTAATGTATTTGGGCAAAGCTACTCTCCCCTTTTCACAGATGTTTAGATGCAGCCTATAAAAATAGCACCTGCATTACACAGGAAAAGAAGCTTATATTGACAAATCAATATGTTGTGTAAATATTTTTAAAAGATGAAGAAAGAGAAGATTGGCAGGCCCATGGTTTACCACAGGACATATGCCTTCAAGGGAAGTAATAAGATTAGAAAGTGAGGGCAAAAACAGATGGCTCAAACAGGCAAAGAATAGCTCATACCACCCAGGCAGAAAGTCTCATCTCAACATCAATCATGCTGAAAGAGGGCTTGCTCCTGAGAAAGTAGCTTATGGAATTCAGGGCATCTAAATGGATTTTTAAGGAATAAAGGCTTAATTGTTGTGCCTTCAGAACCTGAGTTGCAGGTATAATATATCTTTGCAATGGCCATCACACCCTGGAGCTCACATCAGCGGCCTCTAGAATTATAAATACAAGCAACTGACACAGTGAGATATATGGTTAGGCTATAGGAGGACTGAAGTCACACATATTGCCCATTCCTTTTGCTTGGCAAATAGAAGGGGAAGAAATGGAGGCAGTGAGAGATTCTACTTTCTTGGGCTCCATGATCACTGCGGATGGTGACAGCAGTCACGAAATTAAAAGATGGCTGCTTCTTGGGAGAAAAGCAATGACAAACCTAGACAGCATCTTAAAAAGCAGAGACATCACCTTGCCGAAAAGGTCCGTATTGTTAAAGCTATGGTTTTCCCGGTAGTGATGTATGGAAGTGAGAGCTGGGCCATAAAGAAGGCTGATCGCCAAAGAATTGATGCTTTTGAATTCTGGTGCTGGAGGAGACTCTTGAGAGTCCCATGGACTGCAAGAAGATCAAACCTCTCCAGTCTGAAGGAAATGAGCCCTGAGTGCTCACTGGAAGGACAGATCCTGAAGCTGAGGCTCCAATACTTTGGCCACCTCATGAGAAGAGAAGACTCCCTGGAAAAGACCCTGATGTTGGGACAGATGGAGGGCACAAGGAGAAGGGGACGACAGAGGACGAGATGGTTAGACAGTGTTCTCAAAGCTACCGGCATGAGTTTGACCAAACTGTGGGAGGCAGTGGAAGACAGGAGTGCCTGGTGTGCTCTGGTCCATGGGGTCACGAAGAGTTGGAACACGACTAAACAACAACAACAACCTTCCCAGGGACTTTAAACAGGACTGGTTAAAGCCCAGGTAATTTCATAGACTAATTTCATAGTTGGAACTAATTTCATAGTTGGAAGAGACCCCCAAGGGTCATCTAGTCCAACCCCCCTACTCTGAACATGTATGCTGGGTCTTAGGAATGCGTTGCAGGTTTACTCAGAAGTCCTTTCAGCTAATGTGAAAATGTGACGTTTGTCCAAAGTGCACAGTGTTATTTGTATGCTGCAATTCTGCACAGGTGAAGAATGTGGTACATAATTTAAACTTCTTGGGAACTTCAGCCACAAAATATTAAAAACACAATAAAACATCAGACATTAAAAACTTCCCTATTCAGGACTGCCTTCTGAAAGTTGTCTAGTAATTTATCTCCTTGACAACTTATGGGATGCCATTTCACAGGGTGGGCACCAGTACCGAGAAGGCCCTCCGTCTGGTTCCCTGTAACCTCACTTCTCGCATTCGAAGCTGGACCTCAATGTCTAGGCTGGACGTCGGCGGTGGAGATGCTCCTTCAGGTATACAGGGTCGAGGCCACCTAGGGGTTAAAGGTCAGCACAAACACTTTGAATTGTGTTCAAAAACGTACCGGGAGCCAATGTAGATCCTTTAGGACCAGTGATATAGTTCGGGCAGCCATTCCCAGTCACCAGTCTAGCTGCCACATTCTGGATTAGTTGTAGTTTCCAGGTCACTTTCAAAGGTAGCCCTATGTAGAGCACATTGCATTCTTGGCTTCTGTTGTGCCACCTGTCCTTCAGTGCTTCTCTTGTCTTTCTAAACTGCAAACCTGGAGGTTACAGTCTATGTTAGCAGCACAACGGAAGAGGAGAAGCACCACCACAATGGTGATGCTCAGATTAGCACAAGGTTACCATGCCTGTCATCATCATCATGCCCTGTTTATGATCACAGGTACAACACTGGACCACTGTTTGACCCAGGGTGGTCATTAACCCCTTTACATGCACTGCCTCCTTTGAACAGTTCCTGTTAATCTGAGGAGTTATTTCAAAGAGCTGCTGAACTGTTGGGATTTGCTTTCCCTTCACATAGTTTTGTTGACACAGTTTTGCCTGACTATCGTTTCGTTGCTAATGCCCTTCCCACACACACCTAGGAAACCAGCACTGTCGAAATGACTCTGCTCAGTGTGTTCTATATATGGATATTGGCATGGAAACAGCATTTTTGCTCCACGGAGCTGATCCACTTTTGCTTCTTATTCCCCACACCTATTAATTACAGTCTTCTGCTCATGACATCATGATTAGCTGCCATGGGAACAATGGTGGGGCTGTTTCTCCTAACACCCGTTCCAGGGCAGGTACTCCTGATAGCTGCCAATGCCACCAGAGCTAACTGTAAGAGCAACGACAGTCCAGAATGAAAGACCTTTGGGTGACCACTTTACAAAGTTGAGTATTAGTCAAAACAAGCTGGAGCCTTAAGTATTCCAGCCAACCATGCCCTTGCTCACAATACTCCATTGCATTCTCCTTCCTTCCTGGTTTACCACTGCCCACCCCACAAGTATGTCACTATTTCGTGGGCACTTGGCCCACTCAGTCCTCAACGTACAGGTTTGTTTACCCCACACCTTAGGCCTTTTTTGTGCTTCTGCAAACTTTGAGGTTCTGCCCAAGTCTGATGATCCCTCCCTCTTGCGCACTGAAGGTGCTGCTTTGTCTAGAAAAGCACCAGCATTCACAGCCTGAACATCAGAAACATGAGGAACAACACCCGGAGAAACCAAAGCTGCAATCCTATTGTCCCTGGAGGATGTAAACAGATGGCTGTGCCCTTACATGGAAGCAAGACCAATTGAAAGCAGTGGAGTGACTTCTGCAACGAACTCCAACTTACATCGGCCACAGTCTGCATGGCCAATGGCCAGGGATGATGGGACTTGTAGTCCAATGACATCGAATTGGCTGGCCCTGATTTATAGAGCAAAGAACTATCTCTTCAAGCAATGGCTGGTTTCTAAAGTGCCCACACAGCATGCCAGGGCCTTTCCATGTCCCCCACATAATCACCCTGTTTCTCCCTGAAGCCCCCCTAAAGCTGCTCCTGAAGACCGAGGTCCCTCTGGAAAAATATTCAATACCAGGAACTCATTAACCTTTCACATGGCTGCAGATTTTTTGCTTGCACACAGGGATCTTTATATGCACACCAAGATTTATTTATTTTTTGGTGGATACTGCCAATTAAGTGTGTGTATGCAAAATAATAATAATAAAGGTTTTTAAAATAAACCAAGAAACAAATAATGCTCTTGTAGCTGATGAGGAACAGCAGAACAATGGCTGGGTGGATGGATCGCCTTTGATAATGGAAAGCACAAGAGGAAAGCTCTAAATCAGGGCAATGCACTGGCTGAGATGTTCTGCGATGGTGATTTGGCCTTTGGACGTGCTTCTCACAAAACATACTCTAAGCATCTAAGACAGCTTTCCCCAATGTGGTGCCCTCCAAATGCTTTGGGATACAACTCCCATTGGCACCAGCCAGTACGGCTACACTGCCTATGGCTGACGGGGAATTGCTTTAGCTGCGATTCCTGCATTGCAGCGGATTGAGCTAGATGATCCTTTGGGTCCCTCCCAACTCTACAATTCTATGATCTGGAGGGCCCCACACTGGGGAGGGCTTTTCTAAGACAAGCAGAGCTTGTGCACAGAGTCTTTTCCTTCCACCAGCCTTCAATCCGAGACCATTTGAGATTTCTATATAGGCCCATAACAAGACATTTGAAAACCACAGCTGTTCTTCCTCCATTAGTTCACATTTTGGCTGGCAAGAGGCCTTTCTCCCTTTTCTGGTGGTTCCCTGGTTGCTTGCTCTGGATCCAGTTCTCCTGCCAAACTTTTAAGTTACAGGAACCCTTTCTGGGTGCACAGGGAAGGAAAACACCAGTGTTTCCAGGCAGTTCCCACTCACCCCACAGGAGACGGTCCCAATACTTTCATGTGTCAAACAGTCAGGGAAAGGGACAGGTGAAATACCATATTTTTCACTCTATAGGACGCACCTCGTTTTGTTTTATATATATAATTTTTATTAATTTCAACATATCAATTATTATACATTCCACAGAACTTCACATCTTATACAATCTTTTTGGACTTCCATCAGCACCTCTGATGATCCACCATTTTTATCATTTCTTCTGCCTTTCTTAAATTACTATTGCCTTTAATTATCTTAACTCACAATCCACCTCTTTTACTATTTTTGCAATAATTCAAATAATTTACCTCACAAAACTTCTTGCAAACCTACAAACGTAATCTGGTCATCACAATTACTTTTCAAATAGTCCGTAAATTTACACCAGTCTTCTGTTAATCTCTGGTCCCGCAGGTTTCAAATTCTTCCAGTTAGTTTATAGGACGCACCTTGTTTTAGAGGGGGAGAACAAGAAGAAAAAAAATTTATCCCCCTCTCTGCTCAGCACCCCTTTAGCAAAGCGGCAGGAGAAACGGAGCCCCTTCCATTTCTCCTCCCACTTCGCTGACGGGGCGCTGCGCAGCTCTCCCTCTCTGCTGAAGCCAGGAGAGTCTTGCTCTCCTGGCTTCAGCAAAAGGAACCCAAAGCCTGCGGAGCGCAGCAGGAACTCGCGCTGCGCTCCGAAGGGCTTCAGGCGGCTATCCCTGAAGCCTGGAGAGTGAGAGGGGTTGGTGCGCACCGACCCCTCTCGCTCTCCAGGCTTCAGCGAAAGCAACGCGAAGCCTCCGGAGCGTGGAGGGAGCGCTCCCTCTGCCCTTCAGAGGCTTCGCGTTGCTATTGCTGAAGCCAAGGAGCCTGCATTTGCTCCATAGGATGCACACACATTTCCCCTTAATTTTTGGAGGGGAAAACGTGCGTCCTATGGAGCGAAAAATACAGTACTTCAGGAGCGAAGCACCTCTCTAAAAATATCCAGGCTCTCAACAGAGAGGTGGCGGCAGCGGCAGCAGCAGCAGCAGTAGCAGCAGCTCAGACATGTTACTAAGGAAAGTTAATTAAAAGAGGGAGGGAGATCTATGCATTCAACTGCTGCCTACCCCCCACCTCCACGTCCCAAGCCCCAAACACAGGGCCTGGCACTTATTCTGATCCCTGGAGTTCGGCGCGTGTTTTGATTCACAGACTGCATCATGTTTGCACCAGATGGTCCAGAGTTAATGAACACAAACTCATCACTTTTGCTCACCAGGGAAATGTGCAACACAACCTGATTTGCACACGGCGGCTAAAAATATTTGCGTATTTTTAGGGAGTGTTTTACTGTTAAGAGAACGCCGCTTGAGGGAAGTGTTAAAAAGAACACGGCCTCCTTGACAAATATGCCTGCGCACGTTACAGACCCTGCTGGAGGAGAGCTGGGTTCCGATTCTTTCTCTCTTTTTTGAGGGTTTTTTTTTGGGGGGGGGGAAATCAGCATCTGACACAAGCAATGCTGGCACGCTCACAAACCTCAAGGCCTATAAGCTAGCAGAGTGTGTTTGATTGCACATGCTTCTGTGGGAGAGATGACAGCAAGGTCTGCGTGGATTTCTCTAGAAGTAAACCTCTTAGAAGAGGAAATCTGCAGTGAAATTGTGGCATAGGGAGCCTCCACCGCACCCACCTTTGCGCACACACACACAGAGGGGAAGATTCAATTGATGCTGCTTTTGTACAAGAGTCTGATGGCATGTCCACAGCGGGGTTTGCTGAGGCTCAGGTGTGCCAATTCAGCCCAATGGATTTCCTGCAAGCTACAGAGCAGACGCAATGAATCTTGCACGAATCCCCAGTAGCTCAGAAGACAAACTCTTGCTCTCTTGCTCTGTGTGTGTGTGTGTGTGCTTCTGACTAAAGTGATGGACTGCCACAGCATGGAAAAAAGTTCTCTGTTGGCATTCATAATGACCGTGCAGACAATAAAGTTCCACTCAAGAGTTCACCACTCGATAGCCTGAAGACGGGGATCTCGAACCACATGCAGATGAATTTAATTGTGCAATTAGACTGGCATTGCAAGTCCAGGTTATCAAGTCTCAGGGCGGCTGGGCAGGGTGAATGGCGGCTTTGCTGAGATAACGGGAGCGTGGCAAGCTCCCTCGTGCAGGTAAGTCGGGGAGAGGCTCTCATCTCATCAGGGCAAATTCTTTGTAAAACTCCTCTAGATTGCATAGATTGCAAAAGCAGCCTTGCCGTTTCCTGCTATTCCCCCAAAATCCTGTAGTTCAGGTTTTGCGTTTTTGGCAGGAGTACTTGATAGAGGCTGCTAGCAATGAAAATGCAACAGAACTTGGGGGCTGAGAAGGGAAGTGGAAGCAGAGTTGTAGGCTATGCACGTTGTCCAGAGAAGCCACAGAACCATCAGTCGGCTGCTCTTACCTTTACAATACAGGCACTGAGGAACAATGCAGCAAGGGCAGTGATTAAGAGAGTGAGGTGGGAGCCTCGGGTTCAATTCTCCCCTCAGCCATGAACTCACTGTGTGGCCTTGAGTAAGCCACTTGGCAGATTATCTACCTTTCCTCAGCCTACCTTACAGAATTGGTGCAAAAACCACCAAGATAGCATGTATTGCTCATTTTAGGAATTCTATTCCCAGGGAAGAATTCAGCACTGCACTATGTTGAGGAGACTCTTGAGAGTCCCATGGACTGCAAAAAGATCAAACCGATCCATTCTGAAGGAAATCAGCCCAGAGTGCTCACTGGAAGGACAGATCCTGAAGCTGAGGCTCCAATACTTTGGCCACCTCATGAAAAGAGAAGACTCCCTGGGAAAGACCCTGATGTTGGGAAAGATGGAGGGCACAAGGAGAAGGGGACGACAGAGGAAGAGATGGTGGGACAGTGTTCTTGAAGCTACCAACATGAGTTTGACCAAACTGCAGGAGGCAATGGAAGACAGGAGTGCCTGGGGTGCTCTGGTCCGTGGGGTCATGAAGAGTCGGACATGACTAAATGACTAAACAACAACAACATGTTGAAGTCCCTTAGAAGTGTACCAGTTGCACTAGCAGAACGGCCTGCCCAAGAGAAAGACAGGAAGCTGGCAACCCACGGCCATGTTGGTCCTTATAATTGACAACGTTGTGTGCCACAGGCAGATTGTGGCAGTCCTAATACTTTCTGTTGCACAACTGGTCGCACAATCAGCTTCTGCTATTACAGCTGTTGTGTTAGGTTTCATATTGTACAATCATTATTCTTATCGTTGGCACAACAGCCCTTGTGCTGGTGGTCAGAGGATGCTGAAGCCGGGCCCTAGAATTTGGAATTTTAATGCCACCTGTTTTATAACTGGATTTATTAAGGGGAAACGTATGTGTACACCCTCGTGTTACCTGAATTGCATATGGGCTACCTGAACCACACACCTGCAGTGGAAAATATATCATGCCACTCTTCAAAACATACACTTTCGCCACACTTAAGAGTTCACTCTTTTGCCACAAAGATCCCACTGAGAATAAAATCTGAAGTCTAGAAGGAATTCCCCCTGCCCTGCTCAGACCTATCTGCTGCCTGTGTCACATAATGTGGTTGATTATAAGGACCAACAAGGTGGTGAGATGGTTTTGCCCTGGGATAGGCAGCTGGGACTAGAACCTACAAGAGGAAACTGGTCAAAGGCTGGCACCCCCTGCAAACTTAAAGGTAAAGGTAAAGGTACCCCTGACCATTAGGTCCAGTCGTGGCCAACTCTGGGATTGCGGAGCTCATCTCGCTTTATTGGCCGAGGGAGCTGGCGTACAGCTTCCGGGTCATGTGGCCAGCATGACTAAGCCGCTTCTGGCGAACCAGAGCAGCGCACAGAAACACCGTTTACCTTCCCGCTGGAGTGGTACTTATTTATCTGCTTGCACTTTGACGTGCTTTTGAACTGCTAGGTTGGCAGGAGCAGGGACCAAGCAACGGGAGCTCACCCCGTTGCGGGGATTCGAACCGCCGACCTTCTGATCGGCAAGTCCTAGGCTCTGTGGTTTAACCCACAGCGCCACCCGCATCCTGCAAACTTACGAGGGGGAAAATCCCCCCTGAATAAAGTTGGAGGCTTACTTCTGTGTAGTAACTGCCCTGAACGCTATCCCCCAGCCAGGCGTGACCTTCGATTTGACTCTTGGCAAACGCAGTAGGAGAAGGCACTCTGTTCATATTCTGAGAGAAGAGATTAGTTGGAACTGGGCAGCTGGGCCCTGCAGCTGCCAAAATCGCACCAGCGAGTGGCCCGTGCCAAGCCAATATACTATAGGAAGAGCACATTCTTCCATTACCTCCATCAGGAGGGAAGCTTGCCAGGCGCGTATTGCTACGAAATGGCTTACTCCACGTACAATGCTGAATGCAAACACACAGCCTGGAATGCAGGGTTGCCGTTCCAAGATGCATTCCCAAGTGTGGCATGAGCAGGGGAGGGGAGGGAGAAGGGGAGAGAGAGAGCGAAGGGCTCTGGTTATTTCCGTAAGAGCCTTTTCTGTGTGTGTGTGTGTGTGTGTGTGTGTGTGTGTCTGGCGAGGGAGATCCTGCCAGCTACTTCCACGCACGTTGCGAAATTACGATAGAGATATCAAGGGAATGCTGATAATAATAATAAAAAAATATTTTTGTAAAAAAAAAACACTGCACAAAACCTCATTGTGCAGATTGGACCATTTCGGTTTACAATATTGGTATTAAAGATGAAGCAAAGCTGTTCAAGCCAGATATGCCAGAGTTGTCCTCTAGAGGATGGAAGTGGGAAATTAACCCATATGTGAAGCGGACTGGAGTCAAGAGGCATTCTTCCTGAAATAATGTTAACACTTTCTACTCCATTTCCCATTTTTTTCAGCTGTGTAGCTGTTTTCAGAGGTGTCGTGAGACATTTTTGTTAGATTCACCTTGAATGGGGGGGGTGCGTGCGCGCAATGTTTTATGTGTCAGACAGGCCATTTTTATACATGTTTCCATGCATTTTTACTTCTCTGGGGCCTCACATCCACTCCCATTCTACCAAGATGAATTTGCTAACTGTGCGATAATGCACTCTTAAAGTTGCACTGTATGCCAGACCTTGCCTTTTACACGCTTAGTCGGTTAGCAAATTCTATCCGGCTTAGGAACGCTGAATGTATGGAAATGGGACTTGCACAAATGTAGGGTACCTAAATGTGAAAGGGGGTGCTTTCTGAAGTGGGCAGAAACGTATACGGTGATAAGAACTGAGGAGAGCACAAAGAGACACTGAAAATGCATTCCAAGTTTTGTGACTCTTCTTCTGGGTAAAGATGGACCGATCAGTCTATTTCCATTTTAGATCAGTTCAACGTGACCTCAACCACAGGTCCATTCCACACTGTCCCCCCACCACCACCAGTTTTTTTTTTTTAAATGAAAAATTTGAATTTAAATGATATGCCTCTTGTATGCATTTTGTAAGCATTAACCCCATAAAATATACCATTTTTGTAAGCCTTTCAAAGCATTTATCCTAAGATACGGATTTTCGCCTGCTTTTCCCGATAAAATATGTATGTTTGTGCAAATTTGTTTCCACCGAAAGTACATCAGCAGACACACAGAGATGCGCATAATCTGAGTGACAGCTGTGTTCTGCAAATTAGGTCAGTTTGCCATAAAATCTGGTCTGAACAAATTTCTCCTCCATCCTACTTTGGAGCAACAGCAAAAATGAAGCAAATCCAAGCTGAGACAGTTGTCATGAAGGCTCTTGTTATTTTATACTTATTATTTTTGTAGTCGAAATAATGTGATGTGTTTCTACAGTAAAGATACTCTTCTCCCACAATCTGAACCAGGATTTCCAATTTAAAATTAGTAGGTTTCATCTGTGGAAAAGAGCTCACACTTGCCAAGTTCCAAATAATGCTTTTTGCAGTTCTTAGAGGCAGGTGTGTGAAGATACCATGCAACCTGCACATGGTATGTAGTTTAGCTACAGCTCAGGGTTAGAAAGGACGGAGAGAGAACTTAACCACATGCTGAGCCAAACTTTGCCTTAGCTCAGGGTGGAAGTAAAGAGGACCAGGGAGGAGGCGAGAGGCTGTGAACTCCTGTCCAAGTGCCCTACACATTCACAGGGCCTCACTAACCCACAGAGTGGTTAACAAAGTTGTGTGAATCAGCCTAGATGGCCAATAATAACCTAAAACTAATATCAGAAAATGGTATGATGGGGAAAACTAAACCTAGGCAAACAACCAGCTGACCTGGCCTTGGTGACTGTGCCATTTGAACTATGATGTTTTAATTACAGTGGTACCTCGGGTTACATACGCTTCAGGTTACAGACGCTTCAGGTTACACACTCCGCTAACCCAGAAATAGTGCTTCAGGTTAAGAACTTTGCTTCAGGATGAGAACAGAAATCGGGCTCCGGCGGCGCGGCAGCAGCAGGAGGCCCCATTAGCTAAAGTGGTGCTTCAGGTTAAGAATAGTTTCAGGTTAAGAACAGACCTCCGGAATGAATTAAGTACTTAACCTGAGGTACCACTGTAGTTGCTTTTCATTGATTTATACTTCATTCTATGTCACACCACATTTGTCATATTGTACAGTGGTACCTCTAGTTGTGGACACAATCTGTTCCAGGGTGCCGTTTGCACCCTGAAAAGTCCACAACTAGAGCGGCGCTTCTGCGCAAGCGTGGAGCGCGATAGAGCGCTTCTGCACATGTGCGAAGTGCGCAGAACGCTTCTGTGCACACAAACGCGGCGAAACCCGTAAGTATACACTTCCGGGTTTGCCGAGCTCGCAAGCCGAAAAGACGCAACATGAACCTAACTCAACACGAGGTATGACTGTATCTGTCTCCGTTTTAGTTTTGTGATGCCCTCTGGTTTTTGCTGCATTGTGAATATCCCTCCATTATATTGTTCTACAGTGTGATGGCCTATGGTTTTAAGAAATACATTTGAACAGATTGGTTTTTTAAAAAAGATTTCGCAATTGTCTTGCCATTGATGTGCTGAGCGGGTCATGGATGAGTTCGACTTAATATGAATGTCTCTGTAGGAGAGCCTCAAGACTTGACAAACAGATTGGGGCAATAAATCGTTTTCAGTGCACCTATGAGGCTTCCTCCCTACACGTTTTTGAGCTGACACGCCTTTCCTTCCCTGAATATACATAACAGCCAGACCAGTGGTAGCTGATGAACAGAACATGCTCTGAGATACCCTCTCCCTGCCATGAAACTTACAAGTTGGCCTTGAGGATATCACTCTCTCTTGCCCAAAGTTGCCCCTCAAAGCTGCGAGAACAAAATTGGATAGCCCTAGATGAGCCCCTTGGCAGAAGCAGGTATGGCTGTTCTCTTTCATCACATGCTGCAATGCATGCAGATAAATATAGGGACAGATAAAGGGACCCCTGACCATTAGGTCCAGTCATGGCCGACTCTGGGGTTGCGGCGCTCATCTCGCTTTATTGGCCGAGGGAGCCGGCGTACAGCTTCCGGGTCATGCGGCCAGCATGACTAAGCCGCTTCTGGCGAACCAGAGCAGCGCACAGAAAGGCCGTTTACCTTCCCGCCGGAGCGATGCCTATATATCTACTTGCACTTTGACGTGCTTTCGAACAGCTAGGTTGGCAGGAGCTGGGACAGAGCAACGGGAGCTCACCCCGTCGCAGGGATTTGAACCACAGACCTTCTGATCGGCAAGTCCTAGGCTCTGTGGTTTAACCCACAGCGCCCCCCGCGTCCCATGTATCAACGGTAGTCCATTTTAATCAGTTTGATTTTCCACCAATGCAAAAAGAGGGCTGTCAACGGCTACTAGCCACGATGGCTGCACTCTTTCCACAGTTGGAGGAAGCAATGCTTCTGTCAGCTGCTGGAAACCACAGGAGGGGAGAAGGCTCTTCTGCTGTGGTCTTGCTTGCGGGTTTCTGACAGGCATCAGATTCACCACTGTGAGAACAGGATGCTGGACTAGATGGGCCCCTGGCCTGATCCAGCAGGCCCTTTTTAGGTTCTTATCTAGGTTTCCTTTCAGGTCCTTTGCACCTTCCCTGTACGGCTGGGCTCTCCCAAGATGTCTCTGCGCTGCCCATTGCCGCCGCTGCACATACAGACCCCGGCTCTCCCTCCATCCCGCTTATCCTCCCGGCTCCCCGTTCACTGGGTCTTATTCTCTCGTCTCAATTTCCCCGTCTCCCTAATTTAGCTCTCTAGTTTAAAGTCTTATTAGTGTTGCATTAGAAGCACGAAGACTCGCACTGTCATAACAAAGAGACAGAGAGCTTGTAGGCCCACTTTGCAAAGGGATTAAGTGGGAAGCAAGGCACCTTGCCGCATACTAATGATGCTTAAATAATGCTACTCTAGCACCCTCGTGGCTGGGTTAACAGTATGCAGGCTTCACAATAAGCAAGGAATGCAATTTGTGGGCTCGTTATGAGTTAAGATAATGGGAAAATGTACAATCCAGCCAAACAAGTTTGCCATAAACAATAGTGTGCTGGAGACGATCACCCTTCTCTCCCTTTATTTCGTTCCTATTTGTCTCCCCCTTCCCTCTCCCAATACCTTTATTTCTGTGATGGCATTAAGTGACCCCCATTTCATGTGCCTCTCTGATTCCAGTTAAAGAAACAATGCGGTAAGGATGTTTCACACCAATATTTTGAGAGCTTCTTTTCATTCTCCTGCGGATACAATGCCACATGTGGATTAATTATGATGTGTCAAGGTTAGTAGGTTTAAAATCTGCACACACACCCCTTTTCTAAATCTGTGTTTGCAAAGAGAACCAGCAATTTCCTCTGCGTTACCTATTTGGAAGAAGAGTTTGGATTTGATATCCCGCTTTATCACTACCCGAAGGAATCTCAAAGCGGCTAACATTCTCCTTTCCCTTCCTCCCCCACAACAAACACTCTGTGAGGTGAGTGGGGCTGAGAGACTTCAAAGAAGTGTGACTAGCCCAAGGTCACCCAGCAGCTGCATGTGGAGGAGCGGAGACGCGAACCCGGTTCCCCAGATAACGAATCTACTGCTCTTAACCACTACACCACACTGGCTCTCAAATTGGAGTGGATGTGTCTGTCATACTGTGTAGATGTGGTACCAGCGGTAATTTTCAAAATAAGGTAAGCACACCAGTTTGGGGGAGAACCCAGCTTCTTGAACCAAGGCTACAGAATTTTCCCCTCTATGCCATTTTCTACCTTCTACAAATCAAAATCAGTCACTTTAATCGCAAGCGTGATGGTGAAATAAACACAACAGTGCTGAAAGCGAATTGGCAGATCCAGATTCAAAATTCCACCTCAGCCCTGGTCATGTCAATGAGCATGAACCACCTCGGAAGGTTGTTGTGTGGACCAAAACAATAAGGACGGAAAATAATGTCTCCTGTGAAACTCTGGAAGGTTGCTGCCATCAGTGCAGACAATACTGGCCTAGATGGACCAATTGTCGGACTCAGTATAAGGCAGCTTCCTATAGTCCTAAGGTCCAGGTAGGTAGCCGTGTTGGTCTGACACAGTCGAAATCAATAAATTGTCCAGTAGCACCTTAGAGACCAACTAAGTTTGTTCAAGGTATAAGCCAGGCATGGCCAAACTTGGCCCTCTAGCTGTTTTGGGGACTACAATTCCCATCATCCCTGACCACTGGTCCTGTTAGCTAGGGATGGTGGGAGTCATAGTCCCAAAGCAGCTGGAGGGCCAAGTTTGGCCATGGCTGGTATAAGCTTTCGTGTGCATGCACACTAAAGTATCTGAAGAAGGTGTCTGAAGGCATAGTGCATGCACACGAAAGCTTATACCCAGAACAAACTTAGTTGGTCTCTAAGATGCTACTGGACAATTTATTTATATTCCTAAGGGTTGAGCAGTGATTGAGAGATGACATAGTTGGAAGCATGGAACATGGAGACTTGCAGAAAGTATCCCTTTTCACCATGAACCACACTCTGCATGTACTCATTCTGTGTGGAGCTCTCGGAGGAGCAGCAGGGCTGAGAATATATGCAGAGGCACCTGCCTACGGATCTTTGACACTCTTCTTGCCTTCCTCTCCTGAAGGATAAACAAGAGAAGAAATAACAGATCTCGAGTTCGCCGTACACAGGCCTACCAGCTCAGCATCACTTCAGAGCGCCTCAGAGGACTGAATGGTCCTCCACAAACAAAACAAAACAAAAATCCCTGCATATGAAACACACATGGACCCACAAAACCTGGAACGCCACAAAAATGGTGGGCAGGAAACCTTCTTCTTGACAGGCTGGTTTTCTACAGGCAGGGAGTTTTGGACATGGCATCTCACTTCATTACGTGAACCCTCGCCTGCAGCCTGAAGAGGGGAAGCCCAGACACAGATCTGACATTTCTGCAAGAACTAGACCTTTGTGACACCATCTTTCTCAGCGTTTGGGGGGGGTTTGTGTGTGTGGAAGTCTCTGTTGGGGGCAAGGAAGCAAAAGCTGACAAGGTAGGTGCTGAGGATGATTACTTGGGTGTACAGGGCAAAGAACTTTGTTGTTGTTTAGTCATTCAGTCGGGTCCGACTCTTCGTGACCCCCTGGACCAGAGCACGCCAGGCACTCCTGCCTTCCACTGCCTCCCGCAGTTTGGTCAAACTCATGCTGGTAGCTTCGAGAACACTGTCCAGCCATCTCGTCCTCTGTCGTCCCCTTCTCCTTGCGCCCTCCATCTTTCCCAACATCAGAGTCTTTTCCAGGGAGTCTTCTCTTCTCATGAGGTGGCCAAAGGATTGGAGCCTCAGCTTCAGGATCTGTCCTTCCAGTGAGCACTCAGGGCTGGTTTCCTTCAGAATGGAGAGGTTTGATCTTCTTGCAGTCCATGGGACTCTCAAGAGTCTCCTCCAGCACCAGAATTCAAAAGCATCAATTCTTTGGCGATCAGCCTTCTTTATGGTCTAGCTCTCACTTCCATACATCACTAAGGTAGGTCATAAACACGCCTAAATCATTTACAGGGATGGGCTTCAAGTATCTGCATTGTATTTTTAATTGAACTGAGACTGCACATTTTATCAACCAAAAAAACTATAGCTGAATTAAAGTGATGTACAGTAATATCACCAGCAGATGGCTGCAGCTACAGCTTTACTATATGTCTCTAGCAGTGGTGCAACACTATTATAAGGTACCGGAAGCAAATGTTCAAGGAATAACAGGAGCTGGGTTTTTCCATAGGCCACAAGTTCTCCTTTCAAGTGACACAAGAAAGTATGTTAAAAACAGCAACAACCCCTAAGCCAATCACACAAAAAGAGAGATTGTTTGGAATTTGTTAACTGCTGCCCAAACGATTATTGCAAAGAACTGGGAAAATAGCAACAATCAATCTGCTGAGGAATGGTGTAAGAATTTGGCACAGTTTACTAACAAGAAAGCTTACTGCTCTTACTCAGATACATTTAAGCAGGCAACAGCCCATAAATGCATTTTGAGGTGCAGGGAATGGCAAGCATCATAGCTTTTTGCGCCCTGGACGCGGGTGGTGCTGTGGGTTAAAACCAAGGAGCCTAGGACTTGCCGATCAGAAGGTTGGCGGTTTGAATCCCCGCGACGGGGTGAGCACCCATTCCTCGGTCCCTGCTCCTGCCAACCTAGCAGTTCGAAAGCACGTCAAAGTGCAAGTAGATAAATAGGTACTGCTCCTGCGGGAAGGTAAACGGCATTTCCGTGTGCTGCTCTGGTTCGCCAGAAGTGGCTTAGTCATGCTGGCAACATGACCACTGGCTCCCTCGGCCAATAAAGCGAGATGAGGCTGCAACCCCAGAGTCGGCCACGACTGGACCTAATGGTCAGGGGTCCCTTTACCTTTACCTTTTTAAGATCCTGGAAAAAGAATCTGATCATGTACATCATTTATGTTCTATTATTTACAAATCCAGAGAGAAATTGGGTGTTTTGCTATATATCTGTGAGAGTGTTGTTAATTGCAATACTCAGTATATATCATTACAATTAAGAAACCAAGGTGATATTGCATGAAAGGAGAAACCGGTGATTTGTTTTCCAAAACAGCCGTTTTTCATTAACCACTATAAGGCTAGAATTTTAGGAAAATGTCACAGAAGTTATGGAGTGGGAGCCTGTGGACAAATGGCTTTGATTTCAGTACACAGTTGTTCACTTTAGTAAATCTACAGAAAGGGGGAGCTGGGCATTGATTTTTCTAGCATTGATGGGGATTTAGCTGAAAAACCCAGTTACTGGGCAACTCTGGTTTATTCATAGCTGCTGCAGCAAAATAAAAGGGCCGGTTCTTATTTCATTTAAACAACAATGACCAAGTATGTCTCTCGCTTACCCTGCTCATCAATCTGTTCTTGGAGACTTGCATCTTATGCTCTTCTTTTTATCCTTGCGTGTGAACATCATGGGGGTGTGGGAGGATAACATAAAAGCAAAGACACTGGCAGTGATCTGGGTGTTTGGGTGATGTGGGTGTCCAGCTGACTTCAAGCAAAAGTCGCTCCATTTACAACGATGTTCCAAGGCACCGTTAATGCTTTGATGGATCACACCAAAGAGAACCAAAATAATTCCTAGGCATCGGGCAGAGACTTTAACATGCAGGAGGGCAAGCGCTAGAAAGCTCAGGAAAGAGGACGAGGCAGACAATGGAGACATATAGCTTTAAAGAAACAAAAATTTAGATTTCTTTTTCAGCCTTGCTGGTGGGGAGATGTAGTGCAGGCTGTGCTCTTTTCTACGGACCATGTTTCAAATGCCTCCAAAGAGCTCCCTCAGAAATTTTCTCCACATGTGGTGGTTGTGTGACAAGGTGAAGACTTTTGGGGAGAGTGTGCCTAATGAGTTAAAAAGATATTTAGGTACTTTGTTGTTGTTGTTGTTTAGTCGTTTAGTCGTGTCCGACTCTTCGTGACCCCATGGACCAGAGCACGCTAGGCACTTCTGTCCTCCACTGCCTCCCACAGTTTGGTCAAACTCATGCTGGTAGCTTCAAGAACACTGTCCAACCATCTCGTCCTCCCTTCTCCTTGTGCCCTCCATCTTTCCCAATATCAGGGTCTTTTCCAGGGAGTCTTCTCTTCCCATGAGGTGGCCAAAGTACTGGAGCCTCAGCTTCATGATCTGTCCTTCCAGTGAGCACTCAGGGCTGATTTCCTGAAGAATGGATACGTTTGATCTTCTTTCAGTCCATGGGACTCTCAAGAGTCTCCTCCAGTACCAGAATTCAAAAGCATCAATTCTTCGGCGATCAGCCTTCTTTATGGTCCAGCTTTCACTTCCATACCTCACTACTGGGAAAACCATAGCTTTTACTATACAGACCTTTGTTGGCAAGGTGATGTCTCTACTTTTTAAGATGCTGTCTAGGTTTGTCATCGCTTTTCTCCCAAGAAGCAGGCGTCTCTTAATTTCGTGGCTGCTGTCACCATCTGCAGTGATCATGGAGCCCAAGAGAGTAAAATCTCTCACTGCCTCCATTTCTTCCCCTTCTATTTGCCAGGAGGTGATGGGACCAGTGGCGCATCGTTTTTTTGATGTTGAGCTTCAGACCATATTTTGCGCTCTCCTCTTTCACCCTCAATAAAAGGTTCTTTAATTCCTCCTCACCTTTTATTAAAAACAAAACCGGAGGCATTTTTGCTAAGAATGGTTGGAGAGGACATTAAAAAGGAAGATCAGAAATTCTTCCTGTATGCCACAACAGCAGGAAGACTACTCCTTGCACAGAGATGGAAACAACAGGATATTCCAACAATTGAAGAACGGCAACAGAAAGTATTGGAGTATGCGGAAACAGCAATGCTAACTGGAAGAATCCGACAGGAGGATGACGAGAAATTCCAAAAAGAATGGTCCAAATTTATGGTATACTTAAAGAAAACTGTATGTAAATAAAGACACTCACAGGACTGAAATAAAACTCATAACGTTTCTTGTTAATTCGGATAAGATCTAGATTTAAAGGAGAATAATATTGTTAAGCTGTCTTGTGTTTAAGATATTTGGAAAAAATTAATAAAAATTATTGGGAAAAACAAAAACAAAGAGCTCCCTCGATCTGCCAGTGTTGGATGTGATTCTGCTCTTTCCATTGCCGAGAACGTGGTTGAACCTTGCAGCTCTGGGATTCCTTGAGCAACAAGGCCACGTCAGTAATGAGCAGAGAGCCTGTGGTTCGCGTTGCGCTTGCACGTTGCAAATGAGAAGTTTCATGAGAGGTTCAGGCACCTCTCGCGGTGGCCATTCGTGGTCAACCTGCTCATGTCAACCTCCTTCCCGTCGTTCCATGGGGGGCAGCTAGCTACCAAAACGCACCATCCGATTTGCCAGCACAAACTGCGCCAAAAACACTCTCCCCTCACGTTGTGTGGTGGCATTCAGAAAGGCTGGTTCTGCTCCTGGCAAGCAAGGAAGATGCCCCCATTTAACCAACAGCTGGAAGAAGCCATGGGCTTTTGGCGGGGCGGGGAGAAGCAGGTTTTGCTTAGTCGTTTAGTTGGGTCCGACTCTTTGTGACCCCCCTGGACCAGAGCACGCCAGGCACCTCTGTCTTCCACTGCCTCCCACAGTTTGGTCAAACTCATGCTGGTAGCTTCAAGAACACCATCCAACCATCTTGTCCTCCCTTCTCCTTGTGCCCTCCATCTTTCCCAATATCAGGGTCTTTTCCAGGGAGTCTTCTCTTCTCATGAGGTGGCCAAAGTCTTGGAGCCTCAGCTTCAGGATCTGTCCTTCCAGTGAGCACTCAGGGCTGATTTCCTTCAGAATGGATACGTTTGATCTTCTTGCAGTCCATGGGACTCTCAAGAGTCTCCTCCAGCACCAGAATTCAAAAGCATCAATTCTTTGGCGATCAGCCTTCTTTATGGTCCAGCTCTCACTTCCATACATCGGAGAAGCAGGTACCGTGATCATAAAGCAAAGTAGGCCCCGTCCACGTACAGAGGTCCTCCAAGGTAATTATGCTACAGCTGGGGCTCCATTTCCCTGGTGCACCTAGTCTGCAGCATACTTAGACTAATGCTTAATGCAGCTCTTATCATTTGTTGTGTGCTCAAGGGAAATGGGAGCTGAACTCCCAATCATTCATCATTCTAGAGAGTGCCTCATTAAACTAAACAATCCAATAAAAAACAAAGTCAGATAAGATATAGCTGAAGTTCTTCAGAATCAGTTTATCTCTTAGTAGATTTTATTGTGGAGAGGAGGATTGAGGATGCATTTGCTAGTCTCCCCGGGCCTGAATTTGGAAGGTGAGGAAAAATACACTGCAGAGAGAATAAAATGTATTATTTCAAGCTAGAAAAGTTGGATGCTTCGAGGGCTGTTTAAGATTGGCCTGGATATCATGGACCCAGGATTCTTCCAACTGACTTGATCAGAAGTAACTATGCACATCTGCAGTGACAGGGAAGGGGTGCAGAATCTGACCCCTGAGCAAGGTACGCCGGTGACTAAAATGGCTACGGTCTGATGATTCCAGAAATGGCCTTTCCCCAGAAATTCTGGAAATACTTAACCAATTTAAAATGGCATTGACTTCTGATGAAGAAATGTTTTCTGCTTGAGAGTGATCCCTGCTTGCACTCTCAGAAGAGTCCTTAAAAAAAAAACAACCATCTAGAGGTTTGATATGGGGAGAGGTGGGGATGAACACATAGATGGGACAATGGTTCGGGAAGGAAGGAAGGAAGGAAGGAAGGAAGGAAGAAAGGAAGGAAGGAAGGAATCTTTGTAATGAGGTAATGTTTTTCAAAATTACGGGATATTTGTTTTCCTGAGAGCCAGTGTGGTGTAGTGGTTAAGAGCGGTGGACTCGTAATCTGGTGAACGGGGTTCGCTTCCCCGCTTCTCCACATGCAGCTGCTGGGTGACCTTGGGCTACTCCCACTTCTCTGAAGTCTCTCAGCCTCACTCACCTCACAGAGTGTTTGTTGTGGGGGAGGAAGGGAAAGGAGAATGTTAGCCGCTTTGAGACTCCTTCGGGTAGTGATAAAGCGGGATATCAAATCCAAACTCTTCTTCTTCTTCTTCCTTGGTATGGAAAGATCTGTACATGAAAAATTACCCACACAAAAACCTAAACCATTAGGTGTGTGATAATGTTCATACTGCAGGAAAGCTCTTTGCAATGCTTCATATTAGGATCATAAGACGAGCCCTGCTGGATCAGAATAAAAGGGCCAAACAGATCCCTATATTGAGATGTGTGTGTGCCCACAACTGCAGCAATTGGTGTTGTGGTCGTGGCACCAGGGATTGAGCTGGAGAGAAATAAGCCTCAGGTTTTCATAACGCTATTGCAACATTAGCGTCATCACGGGCATATGCACTGTGGCTCGACTACAGCAGTTCCAAAATCACAGGCTGAAGAAGTCGACTGTCCTGAAACAAACCATCTAATTTTTTTAAAAAGTCACATTAGCTAGGTGCTATATTTCTTGGCACTGCTAATACAGCTATGAATTGATAACGTGACTCTGGGCATGTGCAAAGTGCTTTCCCCCTCCCTGCTTAGCAGAGCTGGAAAAAGCTGAAGCAGTTGCGCGCCTGCATGCTGGAAAACCAAGGCTGGTACTTACGAGTCTGAAACATTTATTTTTAAACAGAATGTGTGAGAGACGGAGGGAGGCAGAGAGAGAGAGAGGGGGGGCACGGATCAAAGGAGAAGCGAGTTTAAAATTAAATCTGGTCCAGGTGCAGAATGGCCCTCTCGGTCCCTCAATTGTCATAGCAATTCTGATGACAGCTGTGCTGTAAATGGAAGTTAATTATAATATCTGAGGCCTGTCATCTGCATTTCCGCCGTTTGAACTGGCAGGAGGAAAGGCCCCCACGTGCAACTGCATCTAAATCCCAAGCAGTTCAAAAGGAAACGCAGCGAGACGTTAAACAAAAGGAGCCCACCGCTCTCGCACTTCCCAGCTTGACGACTGTCCTTTGGCGACACCGCACTCGAGGGTCAAGATAATGGCCTTGACCGGCAGGGGACCAGGGCGGGTGGGGAGGGGAGGGCGCTCTCGACAGCGCGAGCCGGGCAGGGTGCGCAGCTGGCCCTTCAAGTGACCTCTCGGGTGATGCCCTTCTTTGACATTGCCTGTTAATGCGTCCCGGGCGAAGGGTTGATGGGAAACAATGGCAGGCAGGCACCCTGCGCAGGCAACCCTTGACACGGCGGGCCTTTTCTTCCTCCTTTTGAGGATGCAGCCAATGGGCACGTTCCCCAGGCCGGCTGCCATGGCAACCACACTGCAGCTCGGTAGCACATTCGAGGCGTCACGTGAAAGAAGATGAATGTGCTGCACGGAAAGGGGGGGCAGCAAGGAGGCGAGGAAGGAGGCCGAGAGGCAGGTGATCGCGCTCAGAATTATACATTCCCACCAGGGGGAGCGAGTCCTTTTTAAAGTGCAAAGATGGACCATTTCCATTTTTCAAAGGTCCCAGGCCCTCATCACTGTACACAAACACACCGCATATATAACACACCATATATATATATATATATATATATATATATATATACACACACACACACACACACACACACACATATAACATATATACAGTGGTACCTCGGGTTACATACGCTTCAGGCTACAGACTCCGCTAACCCAGAAATATTACCTCGGGTTAAGAACTTTGCTTCAGGATGAGAACAGAAATCGTGCAGCAGCGGTGCAGTGGCAGCAGGAGGCCCCATTAGCTAAAGTGGTGCTTCAGGTTAAGAACAGTTTCAGGTTAAGAACGGACCTCCGGAACAAATTAAGTACGTAACCAGAGGTACCACTGTAACACACTATATATATATGTTGCATGTTATATTTTTTATATATGTTAGGGTTGCCATATTTCAAAAAGGGGAGATCGGGAGACAAAAGTTGAGGTTTTGGCCAAGTTTTTGTGGCCAAAGTTGTTGATCCCAGATGCTGTATATGTGTGCACACATGTATACATACACACACACACACACACACACACACACACCATTCTTCTCCATTACAGACCTGAAGCAATGATTGTTGTTTTAAAGCCAAATGCAACTCTGACCCAATTTTTTGGGAAGATGGGGAAGAATGCCCTCCTGCACAGAGAATCTCTTTCCTCTCTCTAGCGATTTGCACAGGAAATTAATGATAGGTGAACCCCGAATTCATTGCACTGGAATCCCAAAGAAAAACCCCCCTGAAATGCCTGTACAATTGAACAAATCTACATTTAACTACTCATCCAACAAAGTTATCACTCAGACTTTTATCATTTATGTAAGTGGTGATACTGGAGTTGCACCAGTCGTCGCTGCTCAAATAAGAACAGCTGCTGTCTGAACACTACAAATGGTAATCATTTTTGCCAGACCTCAGACACAGTGTCTACAAAGTTTCATTTGCACCAGGCCTGACCAGTGCTTAGTTCCTATACCTGCAGCCTGGACAGGGCTCACACCTGGAACATGTAATATACTAATGAAGAAACAGGTCCCTTGACCATGTGCATAGTCAGCCCAGTGGGCAAGGAGATGGGCCTTTCAGGATGGAGTGTGTGGGTTTCAGGTAAGCTTCCATACTTTATACTTGTAAATAAGGCGCTGCCTGAAAGTAACAGCAGCAGCAACAGGGATATATGTACATTCCATTCTTCAACTAAACCTATCTAGAGAAATGAGTAATCAGCTCATCACAATTAAGCCACTCTACCTGTCTTGAACAAACCAATAAATAGAACAAACTAAGAAACAAACCTATATTTGCAAACCAGGTGTTAAGATCCCACTAACACCGCAGAACACATTCCACATTTTTATATGCAGTACCATGAACATTTATATTCCGCTTTCCCCTCTACTCTACAAGCTTTGTATAACGCCAGTAATCCTTTCAACTCTGTAAGGGAAGTCAATATTATTGTGTCAGAACTCGGGTGGATAAAGGCTGAGGGTGAGCATTAATGGCTGGGTTCCAGCTGCCCAGGTGAGCTATGCTATCTGACATCTTTAGCTGTATCCTTAGCTGCAGGCCCAACAATCACCATTCACGAAAGGCTGGTTAATTTGAGTTTTGAGGGAAATCCCGGAAGCTGAAGATCTGAGAGATTTTTGAAAAGCCTGTAAGTATTTTCCCAGTAGCCGTCTACAGAATACACATTTTTCACTATCAATCAATCCCTGAGGTTTTAGTCAACCAACTCAGTGGTTCCCAATCAGGGGTCCGTGGACTCTTGAAGGTCCACAGAATGCACCTAGAGGGTCCAAGGCCCCTTCCCTTGACTCCCCTGCAACTATATTTTTGTCATTTTCACATTGCCTTATCACAAATGTTATGGTCTGCTTTAGCGCTGCGCGATTTTTCAATATACAGTCATACCTTAGTTCTCAAATGGAATCTGTTCCAGAAGTCCATTTGACTTCCGAAAACGTTCGAAAACCAAGGCGTGGCTTCCAATTGGCTGCAGGAGCTTCCTGCAAATTGGAAGCCGCAGAAGCCATGTCGGACGTGCGGCTTCTAAAAAAAACTTCGCAAACCAGAAAACTTACTTCCAGGTTTGCGGCGCTCGGGAGCCAAAACGTTCGCATCGCAAGGCATTCGAGAACCAAGGTACGGCTGTAGCGGTGATAACACTGCGAGAACTGTTTGCAGTTACCTATGCAGGAATGTATCGCTCCCTGCGCAATGGAAAACAGGGCAGCCGATTTCCAGGCACTGCCGATATTGCACAATGATCTCGGCCGATAACGCTGCTCATCTGAGACCAGGGCATCTGATCGCTCTGACTTCAAGGCATCGTGGCACTACTCTCCCCTGGCACTGAGGCAGAGCAGGAAAGAAGAAGCCACAGTGGACATGCGTTTTCGCGGGCTGCCACCGCTGGCTGTCCAGCTGACAGCAGGTGATCCGTCCCCCCCCCATCCTTTCCCACTCAAGCCATGCGGTGGGGGTGACTCCACTTCCTCTCCTCCCCCCACCCATCCAATCTCTGTGACTGCTCCTTCCCACGCCTGATCTCCAATTTCAGACACTGTGATATATCAGAATATCGCGGTGTTTAGCTGCCGATATATCACGATGTTGAAAACCAGACTGTCACTCAGTCCTAGTCTGTTTTTTTAGTACAGTGGTACCTGGGGTTACATACGCTTCAGGTTACACACTCCGCTAACCCAGAAATAGTGCTTCAGGTTAAGAACTTTGCTTCAGGATGAGAACAGAAATTGTGCTCTGGCGGCGCGGCGGCAGCAGGAGGCCCCATTAGCTAAAGTGGTGCTTCGGGTTAAGAACAGTTTCAGGTTAAGAACGGACCTCCAGAATGAATTAAGTACGTAACCAGGGGTACCAAGGTAAACCTAAATTCCTTTGCTTATTAGGGGCTACACCACATTTTGTTCAAAAACTTGCTTTGCAGAGATAACTGCCAAAGAGTTATCAAAATTTTCAAAAGACGAAAATCTGTCTCTGTATGCGACAACGGCGGCCAGAGCTTTGATAGCTCAAGGATGGAAACATCAAGATCTGCCGACCATCGAGGAATGGCAAAAAAGATGGTAGAGTACGCAGAATTAGCCAGGCTGACGGGACGAATTTGTGAGCAGGACGGCCAGACGTTCCAAAAAGACTGGAAGAAATTTATAACTTACCTTGAGAAACACTGTTTACGAATAAGAACACTGGCAGGTCTGAGATAAACCTTACACTGTATAATTGATGGAGCATTCTATATGGCATTACAGAAAGAACCATGTATAGATATGAACAGTATGCTGATATAAATCAATGTTATTTTAGTGTGGAAACAAGAAAACCAGAAGAGGGGTAGAGGGAAGTGGTAATCCTGAGAGTTTTAGGTTACTAATATTGTAAGAATGTATAAATAAATAATATGAAAATCAATTTTTAAAAATGCAAAACAAAAATTCAAAAGTAAAGGGGTCCATCGCTTGGCTATTGATAAGTACGGGGTCCTGGGTAATTAGCTAATTGGGAACCACTGAACTAACTGATTGATGGAAATAAATTCAGAAAAACCTCCAGGCAACTGCTTTCTCCCCTTGAAGAGACTCGATGGCCCTTGTGGTCTCTTCCAACTCTATGATTCTATGATTCTATGAAGATAGAGAAGGAAGAGTGACTTTAACTCAATAGCCAAATAAACATCACTACTCACTGTTCAATTTATGCTTCTGCATTATAGTTAATACACCATGGCCAAAATGTTTTCAAACATTTATAGATATGCCCTTCAGTCTCAGCCACTATTAATGTGATAAACGTAGTGTACAGGCCTCATCACCAACCCCTCTACAAGTTTAGTTCCCTGTGCTGGATTTGTGAGTAAAACTAATGAGCAGCTGAGCTTTTATAAAAAGCGTACAGGTGTTTTCTCCTTGGTTCCTGCTTTCCAATAGACAACAAATGGGGATACATTATAGGCCATAAAATGGGAGCTGAGAGCATCAGACATGTGTATCAGATGGCAGGAGGGGTATGTGCTAGCCTGCAAAAATTGTGATAAAAGGGTTGGGAGAAGGCGTTGAAACATAGTAAAGATTCCCACAGAAGCTCAGGTACAGTAGTGGATCCATTTGGGCAACAGACAGAAACTGAGCATCCTAGACCCAAGCACACATCCAGTTTTTAACTAGGCTCCGTTTGGGGTAATTCCCAGTGCTGAGCTGCTTTTTGCAGAGCAAGGTTTAAAAAGCAATTTGTTGTTTTCGGCTGGGAAAGGCCCTTGAAAAAGGATGGCGTGCCTGTGCTCTTCCTCTGCTGGTTCCTGTGGATCAAGTAGTATTGTCAGGATACATTCTTGATCTTGCTTGAGTGTGCCAGTTTCGGTAGTGTTTGACTTTGGTACTCAGAACCAGCCCTACTGTACAGGACTCACAACTTTCCAGCTGCCCTACATTTTTAAAGCACATCTGCTGGCAAGCTGATCTCCAGCTGTAATAAGGAACTCTGTGTTCCTGCCTTCTCTTGCTCTGGAATGTTTCCCTGGATTTGAGACCTACCTGGACTTTGGATTTCTACTGGGACTCACTGGCCTGCCGCTCTGAACTTACTTCCTTTCTGAATTTTTGCTGCTTTGACCAAGTTCTGCACTCTGTGGGGCCTTGATCCTGTAAGAAGCATTGGCTCTCGCTAATACACAATAGCCTATGTAAGGGAAGGGGGCACATACTGATGTGGCTACTGAGAAAAAGGCAACTTCAGCCAGTAGGAAAGGAGTAAACGTGAGCTGCTTCATTTGACTGCGCTGCAGTCATGTCTCAAGGCCACCAGAGGGCAATGAAATAAACCAGGTTCTCCCGTGTCATAATTCTGAATTTCAACATCTTACAGCAGGCAAGTCAATTACAGCAGCTTTCCCCTTTGCTGCAATAAAATGCCATTGAATAATGTGGATGTTTATTTGCTGTGGCAGTTGATACTTAACACCAATTTGCACATTTGGAAGAGATAATGACAAGTTTGGAGGGGCGCGGGAGGGGGGAGGGGGGGAGAGATGATCACACAAGATATAATTAAACAATTGCAATAGTAAGAAATGATTACACCAACACAGAAGCAGGGCAGGTGATGCCCGACAGTTGCACAGAGAGATAAATGGGCTATTTAGCTTGAGCAACAACTGCAGAGTCAAATATATTAATGCCATTAATGCGGATTCGAGGCAAATATGTTTTGGAGCACACCGCGCAAGTGTCCAGGGCCATGAAGTGCAACCCACAGATATTCCTGGCACACTACCACACATGCCAGAACCAGACCTAGCCTATCCGAGGCATCCCTTGGGCTAAGAGACCGTAGGGCTCTGCACCCAATTGACATGTGCCTTCTGTGACTGGTCAGGGTAGAGGCAACACAGCCTTGCTGAGAAACAGGTGACCCTGGACGGGGTTTGCTGCAATGAATCTTACAATTCTGTTGGTGGACGGAGCAGATCAGAAGGCTTTCTAGGGGGTCAGAGATTACTGTATTTTTTGCTCTATAAGACTCACTTTTTCCCTCCTAAAAAGTAAGGGGAAATGTGTGTGCGTCTTATGGAGTGTATACAGGCTGCGCAGCTATCCCAGAAGCCAGAACAGCAAGAGGGATCGCTGCTTTCGCTGCGCAGCAATCCCTCTTGTTGTTCTGGCTTCTGAGATTCAGAATTTTTTTTTTCTTGTTTTCCTCCTCCAAAAACTAGGTGCGTCTTATGGTCTGGTGCGTCTTATAGAGCGAAAAATACGGTACTTGAACTACCCTGGCCTACAATAGGGACAGAGGGGAATTTTGTTTGATCTGCATGTTCAAGCAAACTAACCTAATTCACACCTTCCAGACTAACACACAGACTGGAATACAATTGCCTTTGGATTTTGCTCTTCTCCAAATGTTATGATACAGATTTCAGCTCTAAAATGTACCCAAGTGCAGTAAAAGAAATACGTGCTTTATGATAAACTATGTTTAGAAATGAATGCACTGAACTAAAATAGTCCTTAATCAAAATGTTGTGATAACATATATATTTAAGTAACGTCTAAATACAAACTTGCATACTTTAAAAGAAAAGAAAAAAGCAGAATGAAAAAGCATGTGTGAAATCAACTGAGACCAGAAACAGACTGGTCCTTAGCCTATTTAGGGATGCCTTTACTGCTTTCATTCTATTTTGCATGTTGTAAAGTTTATGATATACTTTATGGAAGTGTGGCTTATGTACAGTATATTTCAATAAATAAAATAAGTTTCTTTAGAGGCTTCCTTGATGGTATGGCTCTGCAATTCTCTTCTTCAGCCAGAGCTGGGCAGTGTCACAAAGTCTGAATTGCTGCCTGACACCCTTTGTGTCCCATGTTCAGAATCAACTGCGGGCTTGAGTCCAGGCAATGACCTCTGCAGGAATATTTACAAGCTCCTCCAGCCCACCTTCCCAGCCAAAAGCATCTAATACTGAGAAAAGCAGGTATAACATGCTGATTGGCAATTTACTTATCCCCACTGACTCAGTCCACAAGTCAGATAAGGAACACACAAAAGCAACTGCCCCAGATTTTCCAGGGTGTGCTTGTAGCACCACAGAAGGACAGTGAGAGAAATCCCCACCCCAGCACTCCTTATGACTTAATCCCTAAGCAGCTGCTTAACACCCACATCTGCTAAAGCGGTCTCTAGTTCACAAAATCTTATGCTATAATAATACTGGTTATCCTTTAATGTGCCACAAGCCTCTTGGTTCTTTTTCTGCTGCAACTGACTCTCTTTGCCTGGAAGTTGCTCGCTGAAAATTACAGCTAAACGACACTAAATTGCACCCTTCATTCACTGAGATTGCAGAAAGATTATTTAACATACTGTATATTAAATATCTAAGGCTGCAATTCCATATGTACTGAAGCCCTGATGGGGCTCATTTTTTCCAGAAGACACTGCACATTACCTAAATTAAGGACAATATTGTCCCAAGAACAGATAAACATGTTTCATTTAAACTTCCTATGAATAATTCCACTGACTTGATCTTTCAAGAAACATCTGTGCTGATAAGCAGGAAAAATGGTAAAGAAAGGGGAACCGCCGGATTAAAATGCAAGAATATTAGCATGGGAGGAAGCAAGGGAACAGCCTGGAGTAAGGCGAAAAAGAGAACAACGAGGTATACATGGAATAAGTAGTAAAATGAACCACTCCAGAGATAAAGAGACACTGAGAAAGAGTCTGGTGAGTATGTTTGGAACAGCATCACCTCTTTCAATTCATCGAAAGACTCTTCAGTCTCCTCCTTTAAGGAAGTCAAATATGCATGGGGTACAATCTCTCTTGAGACTGTATCATCTTGGGCTGCAAGTAGGAAGCGACTGTGTTGAATGTACCCGTATGCGCAACCCCCCACCCCACCCAAAACCTTTGCCTGTGGAAAGGTATCCTATCAGTAAGGAGGAAAGGGAAGCAAAGGACTGGCTAGAGGCATAGAGACCCTCACAAATCAGGCTGCCATCCCTGATTAGAGGGCCAACGCTTGTGTGGTCGTGCGGTCACGTCCGACCTCCTATCAGTCAGACACAGGCCAGTACTTATCCATCCAAGTTGGCAGCCCAAAACAGACAGACAATGACAGGACTGCCAGCTCCAGGCTGAGCACACCAGGAGGGGAGCTGTGGACACTGAACCTCAGCTTGTGGACGCAATGAAGAGAGTCAAACCTGCCAGCTTAAAATCTGCTTAACCCTTCACAGGACACAGCTGACAATCTGTGCCAAGCAATCCTAAATATATAGGTCTGGTACTGCACTGTCCTGTCCCCCTCGACCCATCCTCACCCTCTCCGTTTGGCATTCATCATGGCAAATTTCTGGAGGTGAGGAAGGAAAGAGTTGTCCTTTCAACTTTCTCCAGGACTGAAATCAAATAACAGCACTTAGAGCAAGAATGCCAACGACATAACTAGAACTACCCACAGCCCTCTGGGGAGGAAAACTATACTGTAAACCCAAGTTTCAATGGTTGCCAGCTGACAAAGAGAGCAAATCCAATATGTTTGGGGGTGAGAAGTCAGAGGTAGAGGATATGCTTTGCAGGAGAAGGTCTCAGGTGTGCAAGGATGATGCTATTGCGTGCTTTAGTATGTAAGGAAGTGGCCAACTTACCAATTGTCAGTCACTCTTAAGGGCTTTACACCTTAAGAAGAGCCTGCAGGATCAGGCCAATGGCCCATCTGGTTCAGCGTCCTATTCTCGCAGCAGCCAACCAGATGCCTATGGGATTTCCGAAGGCTGGATCTGAGCACAACAGCACTCTCCCCACCTGCGATTCCCAGCAAGTGTGATTCCCAGCAACCTTCCAAGATACCCCCAGACAAAAACTATGGAGACAACCTCCTTGATGTAAGCCCATGTCTGACTACAGAGCTGGGAACTGGCATACTGTTGAAGTATCTCTCTCTAGTGCATTGTTCAAACTCTTTCTAGGCTTCCTTAGAAGCTTATCAGGTGTTCCTCCGGGAAAAGATCATTAATGAAGGCTTGGGTTGACATGGACAAATGGTAAAGCCCAAGAGGTTTGGCCAGTGCCCTGTGTAAACAGCAAGGGCACTGCTGAATGGGACTCTGAATCTGACATAGGTTCCTCGAGAAATGCATAGACTAAGTGGCAAGCAAACAGATAAGGAAAGGGCTCCCTCGGGGGAGGAATATGAAAAGGATTGCTCTGGTGCTGAGTTATTTTTGACTATGACTGCCAAAAGCATTAAGGAAAAAAGGATAATGCCGGCAGATTTAAATGCAGAAGAAGAAGAAGCTGCAACGGTATAAACCAATGTCATGCAAACCCCAGATGTTCCAACAGAGAGCGATGGCAACATCAGCATGGAGTTCACGGTTCGGAGTGATGAATTCTCTCTTCTGCTAGGTGCGACACCATGAAACAAGTATAGCGAGGCCAAAAGGATCTCTCATGTGAGTGCACTAATAGCCAGGCAGGAAACCCAACAGGGAGCTAGTCTCCAGGAAGGCTGGAAAACTCACGCCGGTACTTAGAACTCTGAGAAACTTTGCAGCAAAGTACAGCCTTGATGGCTAAAAAGTTGATGATGGATTTTTTTCCCCAAAGGCCGGGTGCTTGTGGGGGATTTGAAAGTCCCCCTCACTGTTAGGTTTTGCTCAGCCTTACCTTTTGGTAATCTTCTTTGGATCTCAAAGCAGCCTCCATCTGTTCTGGGGAAAACGTGTAGATGGCAGACCGATACTGTGTGCCGAAATCATTCCCCTGCCTCATCCCTAAGATTAAAGAAGAAGAAGAAGAGGAAGGTGTGGGTGGCTCAGTTCTACATCCCAGAGGGTGAAAATATAACCAATCAATCTAATGTTAATGTTGTCCTGCCACAGGTTTAGAAAAACAAGCCCTTCGCGTGTTGTACGCCCACCGTTGACATTTTTATCAAGTATTTCCCTCTTGCTTAACCAGAAGTGAATGCATATTATGGCTTGGTGACATCACTGGCAGCCAAGTACAGCTGTAAGGCATTAAGAGAAATCAAGAGAGTGATTGCAATATGTGCTGTCATTTAATTCACTGAAATCAAGAGGCTGCTTAAAAAACAACAACGAGAAGGGGGTATCATAAAATCACTCAAAGAATCCAACTGTAAAGAGGCCTTTAGAAACTCTCTAATGAGTGGGGAGTGCTTATCGGAGGAGGCGGTTCTGCACCCTTATAGGAGCTGGAAAGTTTCCCCTATAATCCTGCTCCGCTTTAAATAGAAGGAGGTCCCTATGCTGGCTCTGCGGCAATAGAAGCCTAAGGCTCATTTGTCACTGGAGGGAAATGGGTTGAAGATTAAGAGAGGGCTGCATGCCACTGTGAGAAGCTTGAGTGAAAGTATGGATGCACACACCAAATTGATGGCATTATGCTGTGAGTTGGCGCACAGTCAGACAAGGTGGAGTGGCCACTGACAAAGGAAGTTTGGGGGTGGCAAGAGCCAAGCTGAAGTTGGCCCCGGCCAGGTCAACAGACGACAGCCTTTCTGGCACCTCTGAAGCAGCCAGGTAGAATGGCAGTTGGTGGAAACAGTTCTGGTAAGGGAGGAGCCAATTGGCAAGGGATAATGGCAGAAGCAGTGAGCATGAGACCATACCTTAAGGTGGCATAACAGGACAGACCGTCTTTGCCTCTCGTACACAAGCCACCCCATGCGTGTTGCACCCATGGTTAGCTAAATGACTCTGGGACTGCGCCACTGCTGCGCTGCGTTGTCAAACAGTTTGGACTTGCTTGTGAAATGGAATAGTTTGCCCGCTGGACTGCAAAAAAGGCAGGCCAGGGGAAGAGGGAGATTTTGCTACCCTGTGAGGCAATGCACGTTTCATGTAAGTGCCCCATTTATTGCTGCTGTTTCATATAAGTGCACCATTTATTTTCAAGAGAAAATAATAATAATAATAATAATAATAATAATAATACCTTTATTGTCATTGTACAACCTGTGTACAATGAAATTAAACGAGCCTCCCTCCCCACCCAAACACTCAATCTCTTATCAAACACTCCACCTTGCAAGTCAATTTTGCTATGTTATTTTTCGTTCAACAGCCTAAGAGCACACGGATAGAAGCTATTTTTTAGCCTGGACTGGTTACACTACGCTCAGATTAAAGAAGTTTTTAAAAATGACAAGAAACTAGGGTTCCAGGTGGAGAAATCGAAACTAGAAACAGAATTGTTAGAACCAAAGACTAAGGTACTTTCAAGGATGTATAACTTGCTGTTAAAATGGAATACACAAGATGAAATGGTTAAATCGGCTATGATAAGGTGGGCACAGGACATTGGCTATAATATCATGTTTGAGGACTGGGAAAGGTTGTGGAGTACTGGGTTGAACTTTACTGCATGTAATGCTTTGAAAGAAAATGTTATGAAAATGATATATAGATGGTATATGACCCCAGTCAAACTTGCAAAAATTTACCACCTGTCTGATAATAAGTGTTGGAAATGTAAAGAGAGTGAAGGAACATTCTTCCACCTCTGGTGGACCTGCCCTAAAGTGAAGGCGTTCTGGGAAATGATTTATAATGAATTGAAAAAGGTATTTAAGTATACCTTCACAAAGAAACCAGAGGCCTTTCTTTTGGGTATTGTCGGCCAAGGGGTGGTAAAGAAGGACCGGACATTTTTTATGTATGCAACAACAGCAGCAAGGATACTACTTGCAAAGCACTGGAAAGCTCAAGATCTACCCACACTGGAAGAATGGCAGATGCAACTGATAGACTACATGGAACTGGCTGAGATGACCGGCAGAATTCGTGACCTGGGAGAAGAGAAGATGGAGGAGGATTGGAAGAAATTTAAGAACTATTTACAAAAACATTGCAATTTGAGTGAATGCTAAGCAGGATGCTAGATCATAAATAAATTGAGCACCACTAACTTAGATGATTTAAGAAAATAAGTGAGATTGAGAAAATATAACTCTTTTTGAGAATTATAAGATTACGAATATATAGAAGGGATATAAGAATGCAAATAAGATAACAAATTGCTGGTAAAAAGTTAAAACGATGAAAGTGGGAGCGGGAGATGTGAGGGAGTCCAAAAAAATGTGAAAGTATGTTAAGATATTTGTTATATTGCCTGTTACATTTATTCTTATTGTAAACTCCAATAAATATTATATATAAAAAAAAAAGAAGCTATTTTTTAGCCTGTTGGTATGGCTGATTATACTTCTATATCTCCTGCCCGAGGGTAGAAGATTAAAGAGGTGCTGGCCGGGGTCTGAGTCATCCCTGAGAATTTTTCTCGCTCTCCTAAGGCATCGAGCCCTTGCGATGACATCCAGCGGATTCAAGGGACAGCCCATGATATCATGTGCTGTATTCACCACCCTTCGTAGAGACTATCTGCCCGTGGCTGTCAGGCCAGCATACCACACTGTGATACAACATGAAAGGACACTTTCTATTGTGGACCGGTAAAAGGAGTTCCTCAGTTGTTGTTTAACATTATTCTTTCGCAAAACCCTGAGGAAATGTAGTCACTGTTGGGCCTTTCTGACCACCTGAGTTATGTTGATTTTTCTAAGGTAAACTCCTAGGAATTTAAAGGAGGAGACTCTCTCCACACAGCCCCCCGATATACAACAGGACGGTTCCCCTCTCTTCCTCCGGAAGTCCAACACCATCTCCTTTGTCTTACTAATATTTAGGTGCAAGTTATTCTCTAAGCACCATGCAGATACTTTTTGAACCTCCCCCCTGTACGCTGTTTCATCTCTGCCTGCAATCAATGTGGCCTTTAAAAAAAAAACTTTTCTTCTTCTTCAAAGCAGCACTGGTGCTTACTATCAACTCCCCCTGGCAACTATTGCTTGTGGAAATCTCAATAAGCAACAAATGAGGCAAGAAATTCAATTTAGAAAACAATAGTGTACAATGACCGATCCTGATAATCCTTTCTTTGTCAAGAAGAATGTCTACCCAGGCAAGCACTACGCTGCCTGTGTGAGATGTGTCACCTTAAAATTCCACCTGGAAGCCTTAACTCCCCCCAGTGATGCCTTAATCAGCAAATCTGGAGCAACCTTAGATTTGTATCACAGTCGCCAAAACGGAAGGTCTATTTACCATTTTTGGCCAGGCGGTCTGAAAGTCACATTTTTCAATAAACTTTTGGGTTCCTGAAATTCGTTCCGATTGTGCAGATAAAATATCACGGATAGAATTGTGCAGGATGTGTTGCTGGTGTGTGAAAACAGTCCAGATCCAAGGATCCCCAGGCAGGCACCTCCAGGTGGTGGAGACGTCAGGCACCATCCTGGCGCCTGGGCATCTTCACTTGGTCGCAAGTGACTGATGGCCTGTTGCAAAATGCACTAGGCGCATTTCAAATGCTGCATATCACTACTGAAACTTCAGAACCAAATCTTCACCTACATAGAAAAGTTGTATCTGCTTCTAATATAAATCAAAAGTCAGGTGTCACTTAACCATCCCCACATACCATATTTTTCGCTCCATAAGACGCACCTTTTTCTTCCTAAAAAGTAAGGGGAAATGGCTGTGCGTCTTATGTAGCAAATGCGTGGTCCCTGGAGCTGAATTGCTCAGGGGCGAAACGCAGATCATGCTCTTTTTTTTGAAAGAGGGAAGTGGTTGCTGAAACAAAGCCACTGATCAGCATGCGATCGGGAGCAAGATAAGGGACGCTAGAGATAAAGGAGGCTGCCTGGGAGGGAGGAGGTAAAGAACGAGCTTGCAAGGAGAGGAGACAGGAAGACTAAAGCAATAAGGAGAAAAATTAGAAGAAAAGGAGGAGCAAAAAACTGCTCCAGCTAAGGAAAAGACACTAATGCAAACGAGGGAAAGGAGTGTTGAAAGGAAGCAGCTGATCGGTAAGAAATCGGGGAGGGAGATAAGGGACACTAGTGATAAAGGAGGCTGCCCGGGAGTGGGGAGGTAAAAGCCCATGGATCCTCAGGATTTTTACATTGGGTCACCCCAAATTCACCAACAGATCACATAGCATGTCCATGGCTACATCCTGCACCAAAAACATCACGCATCCACTGTTGCGTGGGACCGCAATGACGCAAAAACGTGGTTACAAAGCACGGATCCACATGGATTCTCAGGATTTTTGCATTGGGCTACCCCAAACTCACCGTCAAATCACATGTCTGTGGCCACAGCATGAACCACAAAAATCATACATACGCTGTTTCGTTCAGAATTTCCCCCCTTGTTTTCCTCCTCTAAAAATTAGGTGCGTCTTATGGTCGGGTGCGTCTTATGGAACGAAAAATACGGTATATCTGAGCCCAGAAGGGTGGTGCATCTGATGGAAAAGCCCTGCTCCACTTCCCCACTGACCTCATTCTACATACGAAAGAAATCACAAGCTGGACCCACTGTGTTGATCTTGAGAGGTGGCTGGGTCTGTAAAGACTTGCTCCCGAAACTGCGTGCAAAAACCTGGCAATTTAAAGCTTTTCTAGTAAGTACTAGCACAGGCATAGGCAAACTTGGCCCTTCAGATGTTTTGGGACTACAACTCCCATCATCCCTAGCTAACAGGACCAGTGGTCAGCGATGATGGGAGTTGTAGTCCCAAAACATCTAGAGGGCCAAGTTTGCCTATGCCTGTACTAGCACTTTAGAGTTGCGGACAGTCTATGAGAAGCCACCATGAAGCTGCCCTACAATTGGCTGAATATGAATTAATGGTACAGTGGTACCTCGGGTTAAGTATTTAATTCATTCCGGAGGTCCGTACTTAACCTGAAACTGTTCTTAACCTGAAGCACCACTTTAGCTCATGGGGCCTCCCGCTGCCGCTGCGCCGCCGGGGCACGATTTCTGTTCTCATCCTGAAGCAAAGTTCTTAACCTGAAGCACTATTTCTGGGTTAGCGGAGTATGTAACCTGAAGCATATGTAACCTGAAGCGTATGTAACCCGAGGTACCACTGTATATATACTCGGCCAATAAAGCGAGATGAGCACCGCAACCCCAGAGTCGGCCACAACTGGACCTAATGGTCAGGGGTCCCTTTACCTTTATACTAATGGAGCCTAGTCTGCTATGGAAACTTGTTGCCATGCTGACCCTCAAGAAATGCAAAATAGTTTGAACCATGGGCATCTCTGAAACAAGGACCACCTCACCCAGCCAACACTAAGGATTTACTTGTTCTACTGATTTTAAGCATGGGTTTAATTTTCTCACCAGAACCAACAGAATTTAGAACTGATTGACTTAGACCCGGGTCATGCCAGTTACACAGAAAAAGGCCACTGCTCGGGGCTGGTGCATTTGCTTAAGCTGCAGAATATCTCAGGTTCAGTCCTCATCATCTCCTGGTAGGACTAAGAAGGTCCCTTCTGAAACCTTAGAGAGCCACTGCCATCAATACTCCAGGCAAGACAAAGAGTTAGATGGATCAAATGGTCTGATTCAGTATGCTTCCTGTATTCCCAAGTTGCTGTGAGCTCTCCGTTAGGTAAGTTCTAAAGATTTTTTAAAGAGCAAACCATACCTTGAGCTAGAGGTAACAAGGGTCATGAGAAAAAGGGTGTCTGTCAGTTTTTCCACCAGAAGGCTGGGCAGGGTGGCAGGGAAAGGCACACACAGACACAACCACACTTGCCTCTGTGCAAGAGTTAGGATGGAAGAGCCACAGAGCAAAGCAAGGTTTTTGCTTACATGAGTTTTGCTCTGATGAAGATTATAGTGGTCTTCAATGTGCATGTGCATGTTAGTTGCTAAACCTGATGCGCTAATTCTCAGCTGTGCATCATGCAGGTGAAATTAACTGAAAGTGAAAGAAAAACTGTTCAGCTAAAACTGTCGGAAGTTGTGATTAGCTGAAAGAGAAGCTATGATGTGGAAAAGGCATTCAACAGGAAAGGTGAGCAGTATGTTATAGAAACGCTCCACAGTAGCTGAAATATGGCACTGGAATTGAGATTATGCCGTGCTTCAAACTGGATGAAGAGCACACCAGAATGCAGACCATAATATGATACACAGCTGCCTAAGCCTCCTGTTCCAATGTAATGCAACAGTGTCATTGAGCCAGGAAGCAAAGGTGGCCTGGGATGCATCCAACAAAGCCTACCATATCTAAGAAGCATTTTGTAGTCACAAAAAACTCACCGGGTGTTGATAAGCTACAAATCAAGCCAAAATTAATCCTTGCAGTGGGATTAGCAACTGGATGAATAATCCAGGCCTTTGACCATGCTACTTTTCAAAGTGGAATCACCAGGTTTAATTCAGTTCTAGTGTAAACTTGGATTGCAATGGCATTTTGAGAGCCACACACATGGCACTCCTAATCTCCCCCTCTCATGAAAGGCAAGAACCTAATGGAACCATTTTCCGTTCCCCTCCATTCTCAAAGGATCCAAGTGGTAATGGAGACAAATTGCTATGCTCTGAAACGTTCTCTGGCGTGGTGCAGTGAAACTGTAAAGGGCAGCTCATAGCTCTTACTTTGGTTGTAAAAATGTATCTTTGATTTACAGAGTTTTCTGCAGCTGTCACTTGTCTTCTGATATATCGATCTGCGATTTTCCTCTCCCCACAATCAATACCTGCTGAGTTAAGACTAATAAAACTCCCTTCCTGCAACTCATCATATGATTATTTAGCAGAAGTCATTTGTACCGTGTCGCCCTGGCTTCATCTCATCACTCACTGTAACGATTCCTGCGAAAAGAGCTCGAGAGTCGCCAATGGGAAAGGGAAATTTTTGAAGAGAAGGTCACGGCATGTTAATGAGCTGGCACTGAGGCCGTCCCACTTGTTTGGCAAGGGGAGAAGCTCTACACCCAGAGGAGGAACTCGGCAGCTAAGTTCCCGGCTGCAACTGTCCTTGGTGAAGCTGTAGGCCACAAGGAAATCAGGGCCTCTGCTTTACCAAACTTAACTGCCCATTTCAGGTTTCACAAAGGCATCAGCTGGAGGTAGAGCAGAGGTGAAGAGGCAATAACAGCCCCGTATGCTTTGTACCACGGGTAGGCAAACTAAGATCCGGCCCAATCGCCTTCTAAATCTGGCCGCAAGCGGTCCGGGAATCAGCGTGTTTTTACATGAGTAGAATGTATCCTTTTTTAAAAAATGCATCTCTGGGTTATTTGTTGGGCCTGCCTGGTGTTTTTACATGAGTGGAATGTGTGCTTTTATTTAAAATGCATCTCTGGGTTATTGGTGGGGCATAAGAATTCATTCATGGGACGCGGGTGGCGCTGTGGGTTAAACCACAGTGCCTAGGACTTGCCATCAGAAGGTTGGCGGTTCGAATCCCCGCGACGGGGTGAGTTCCCGTTGCTCGGTCCCAGCTCCTGCCAACCTAGCAGTTCGAAAGCTCATCAAAGTGCAAGTAGATAAATAGGTACCACTCCGGTGGGAAGGTAAACGGTGTTTCCATGCGCTGCTCTGGTTCGCCAGAAGCAGCTTAGTCCTGCTGGCCACATGACCCGGAAGCCGTACGCCGGCTCCCTTGGCCAATAAAGCGAGATGAGCGCCGCAACCCCAGAGTCGGTCACGGCTGGACCTAATGGTCAGGGGTCCCTTTACCTTTTAATAATTTGTTCATTCCCCCCCAAATATAGTCTGGCCCCCCACAAGGTCTGAGGGACAATGGACCAGACCCCTGCTGAAAAAGTTTGCTGACCCCTGCTTGTACTTGCCAGTTCAGGAGCCCGAAGTGTGGGATATTCAAAGGGCAGTCAAACCAATGGTTCATTGTTTGCTAAGATAGGCTCGTGACGGGAGTTGAAGCCCAAAGAGTTTTCCTGTAAGTTTGCTAGAGAAAACTCTGTGAGACACTCTCACTGTGCTCTGCCAGGGGTGTTGCCATATATAGTCTCACCTGCCTGGGCACACTCTCTTTTGCCTCTCTTTGTCTCATCCCCAAACCAGAAATCTGAGGACAATGTGCATCTCTGCTCCATTGCTCACACCACCTTAAGCTAGACTCAAGCATGTCTTTGTAATGCAATCACCATTTTAAGCCTGCCTGAACAAAGTTCCCGTAATATTCTAGTGGGAGAAGCTGATAAAATGTGGGTTAGACGGTGTTACTGTTATGTGGATTTGTAGCTGGTTGACTCCCTCCTCATTTTTAACATGCCAAAATGAAATAGCAGGCTCATAGCAGAATGCATAATGGTAGCTTAGGCCTCCTTTCACATTCTATATGGGTACAGCTGTTCTTCCACTCCTCTAAGAAGACACATCTGTTCATTAGAAAAAACAATGTAATTTCTAGTGACTAATTTTAATTATTTGCAGATGATAGATTCCTTGTGCATCTACAAAAGGCTCAGGCTTCCCCGCTCGGTGACAAACGAACAGGCCCTTTAGGTGAAATGGGATGCAGTAATGAAAATCTGATACAAACTGAGAGAATGGAGCAGGCTGGTCTCTTGAGAAAAAGAAAAGGGGATTCCCTGAGTCCTCCACCTCATCAGGTGACTCAGAGGTAGCAACCAGAGCAATAAACTGGTTTCACAAGCTTGGCTTGCTGTGCAGCATGGTTTAATATTCAGTTGCTGCTGAGGTCTGATTACAGGATTCATAAGGTCCTTTTGAAAGCTGTCAATGAGCTATGAGTCACATATCCCACCACTGCCTCCCTCCCAAGCCACATCCATGGTGGAGGAGGACATGAAACCCCACGGAGACAGCATAGGTAACAGGAGTCAGAGTTGCATCCCATGCTGGAAGAAAAATGTGGTTGGAGGCTCACCAAAATGGCATACAATGCCCAGCATGCTCACTGCAGCTGAGCTCCTCCACTAGCCAACCAGAGGGAAGGGAAAGGGCTGGGCAAAGGGCAAATGGAGGGAAGTGGGAAATCTTGGATCATCCTCCTGAAAAGACTCAACTGGGTCTTGCTGAAGGGAGGAGACACCCTCTAACTTTCCCCCCAACCTGCTACCTTCCAAATGTTTTCGACTGCATCTTCCAACAGTCCCAGCCAGCAAGGTGCTTCAGTCTTTAACATCAGCAGTAACATCTAGACCATGGGAGCGTTTCAGCCCTGTTCTTGAGTTTGTTCAAAATCTAAAATAGCTTTATCTTGTATTCCTTTCTTTGAATTTGTGCCATTTAGGTTGTTAAACCTTTTTGTAAAAGCAGCGCTAGAATTTTCACAGTTGAGTCTTCAACCCCTTATTATTGTGCTTTGCCTTCTTCAAGTTTGGCTTTGTTTAAAACTTGCTATTTAGGTTTTCAAACCTATTTTGTAAATTCAGTATTAGAAACTGTACTTTTGAGTCTTCAATTCTTTATTACTGTGCTTTGCTTTACCTAGATCGAGCTACGATTATAATACATTAGAATTTTTGGGGTTCTACCCTTGTTTGAATTTTGGTCATTTAAGTTTATGATTTTTCTATTTCCTTCTGAGGAAACTGAATAGTTCAGTGAAACGAGCTTTGTAGCTGGCATCCCATTAAGGCTTTGTTTTATTTTAGGTTTTCCTAATTTTTTTCCTTAAGCTTTTTGATTATTAATATTTACCATATTTTTCGCTCTATAAGACGCACACGACCATAAGACACACCTAGTTTTAGAGGAGGAGAAGAAGAAAAAAATATATTCTCTCCCTCTGTGCGCAGCGCCTCTCCAGCAAAGCGGGAGGAGAAACAGAAGGGGCTCCGTTTCTCCTGCTGCTTTCATGAAGGGACACTGCGCAACTTTCCCTCTCTTATGGAGTGAATGCAGGCTGCGCAGCTATCGCTGAAGCCAGGAGCGCGAGAGGGATCGGTGCAATCGGTGCATACCGATCCCTCTCGCACTCCTGGCTTCAGCGATAGCTACGCAGCCTGCATTCACTCCATAAGACTCACACACATTTCCCCTTACATTTTAGGAGGGGGAAAGTCCGTCTTATAGAGCGAAAAATACAGTACAGTGGTACCTTGGGTTACATACGCTTCTGGGAACATACGGTTCAGGTTACAGACTCTGCTAACCCAGAAATAGTGCTTCAGGTTAAGAACTTTGCTTCAGGATAAAAACAGAAATCGTGCTCCGGCGGCACGGCGGCAGCATGAGGCCCCATTAGCTAAAGTGTTGCTTCAGGTTAAGAACAGTTTCAGGTTAAGAACAGACCTCCGGAACAAATTAAGTACTTAACCCAAGGTACCACTGTAGTTGATTTCCACAAGATAATATTTCTAGTCAATTACTTCTCGTTTCAGGGATTTTCACAGTATTTCATTATTTTGAGTAAGGTGTAGAAGGCTGCTCCACCCCACCTATCTCACCTTCCCTGCAGCTGGATTCTGAATGCTTTTGGGCGGAAGGAACGGCAAGAAGGAGCTGCTCTCAGCAGTGGTGGAGCCTATGCCCACGCTGGCCAGGGTGTCCCCGAGGGGGGTGGGGCACGGAGGGCGCCCTTTCATGCGCCACAGTTCAGAGTAGGAGAGGGGCGGGGAGGCTGCTGCCCACTCTTCTACTGCTTTCCGTTGCCTAACCCGCCAGCGGAGGCGGGAGGAGTTGCTGTGGCCCGGCACACCTCGCCGCGTCCAAGGAGAGCTGCTGGGTCGTAAGAGCTGCTGCCCCCGGGTGCGAGGTGTGCCATGGCCGAGGAGGGTGGGTGGCAGCACTGCTGCCCACTTGCCTGCTCTCCTACCCCAGGTCATGCCTGAGCTGGGGGCGAAGCTGCGCCAGGCACAAGTGCCTCAGCCAAGGTGCATCTCCTTCTGGCACAAAGCCAGGCTCCGATGGAGGAGCCTGCTGTGCTTGTGCCCCCTCTCAAGATTGCACTCAGGGCCACGGCATTCCCGCGCTATGCCTCTGGCTCTCAGGCCCCTCTGCTCTCAGTGAGGTGCAAACGGAAGTATAACATCTGCCTCCTCTGAATGCCAGAAATTGGTGAAGACAGTCAGAAACAGGACACCAATCTAGGTGAAACTTTGCTCTAATCCGGCAAGAGTCTGTATAAAAAGCGGGTGTCACAGAGCTCTTATGGGGGGGGTTGAATGGGTGTAAGACACCAAGGATCCACCCATCTCTCCTTTTGCTTTTGTGAGGTACAGTCACCTCCAAGGTCACAAATCTGGAATAGAGGGACTCATGTTGGGAGCAGCATTTTAGAGCAAGTTATCAGTCAGCAATCCCTAGGCTGAAACTGTCCCATTTCCTTATTTCTCTTTCTCCAGGCATGTACAGTGGTACCTCTGAATGCGAACAGGATCTATTCCGGAGCCCCGTTCGCATCCAGAAGCAAATACAGCCCGCGTCCATGCGTCTGCACGTGTCGCGATTCGCCGCTTCCACGCCTGTGTGTGACGTCATTTTGACTGTCTGCGGGTGCGCGAGCGGCGAACCCCAGAAGTAACGTGCTCCGTTACTTCCGGGTCGCCACAGCGCACAACCCGAAAATACTTATCCCAAAGCTACTTCAACCAGAGGTATGACTATACAGTCATACCTCATGTTACGTTTGCTTTAGGTTGTGCATTTCCAAGTTGCATCCTGCAGCAACCCGAAAGTAACGGAACAGGTTACTTCTGGGTTTCAGCTCCGGAACAGATCCCGTTCGCAACCAGAGGTACCACTGTACTGCTTTCAGCCTGCAGATACTTCCCAGGGAGGAGCTATCAAACCAGAGTACCTGGCTAAGACAATTGTCTAACGCACTGGGGCTAATGGTCTACGATCAGCAAGCCCCGCAACCTCTCGCTCATTTTTCTCTAATCGTAAGAGATACCTGTAATTCTGGAAAGATGAAAAAAAACGCACCAAATTCACAGAGGATAAAGCTCTGTGCCTGAGTGAAATCATCAACTGCGAAGAGGCCTTTAATTTGAAAGACAAAAGATCGCATTAAGGAAGAAACTGTAATAATCAAAGGTGAAAGGAATGTCTATTGTCTTGTTCTCTGTTCTGTTCTCTCCTCTCTCTCTGTGGGAATTTTCACAGGCAGGCATCTGTGGGGGGTTTGGGGGGGTGGAGGCTGCCTTGCGCGCTTCCTGCTCCTCATTCTTCCCCACCCCATCAATAAATGCCGGCAATCATATTCTCAAGCTGCGGTGTGATTTCAAGGTTCATCTCTTCCTAGCAGCTCGAACACTAATTATCCCAGCTGTAATTAGTAAGATAATTAAATACTGGCTCGCTCATCACTCTACCTTGTGTCGGGTCATGATTCTCCCAGAAGACCTTGAGCAGTTTCTCAAAGCTGATGGTTTCTGGCTGGAATACCACTCGCACAGCTTCGGTATGGCCAGTCCTCCCTTCAACGAAAAGAAAAAGAAGAAGAAGAAGCCAAAGTATTAATCACAAAAGGCCACCGCAAAAGAATGGGCATCTGCCTCGCCAACAAATTAAAATGGCAATATAAATATGTGGATAGGATAGGGGTTTCTAATTTGCTCGCAATTTTACCACATCACTTTTTCAGGTGGTTTGAGAGGAGCATTTGCAGTGCATTGCGATGGATTCCTTAAGCAGAGGTCTTGCAAGGCGATCCCAGAAAGGCCAGCTGGCGCACGTTTCGCTGTAGCTGCCATGATGTTGGACCACAAAGAAAACTAAGCCAGAACCTCTGTTTTGTTCCACAGTTCATGGCGTGAGGAAGGCTAGGCTGAAGTAGTGAGGCGTTCTCAAAGTAAAGGATTGAACTCTGATTAATAAGAATACACCCAGAGGCTTGAATCAGCAAGACTCTGGGAAGGGTGCGTATAATAATCTCTCTCTCCAGCCCCTGGCCCAGGTCGTTTTATTCACAAAAGAGCTTTTTACAAAGTGTTCAGAAGAACTAATCAGATTTCTTCTGAGCATTTCAACAAACCCCACGTGGGGACAAAGTTAAACTACAAACACTAGTTAAGCATGCATACTTTTGGGGTAAATGAATGAAAACTACAAAAGAGTGCATTCAAGAACCCCGGAGGTCATAAACAATACACATGATAAGAAGGATGGCCAGGAGGACAGCGATCATGATCACCTTTATGTGAAACCTGTTTCCTGGCCCTAAGATTAACATATCAGAAAAGCTACAGCAAAGAAACTGCCCACTGTCTTTGATGACTCAGGACACCTGCCTGTCTAAGTGGGTACGTGACTTGTGAAGAAAGAGAAATGGAACAGGGATGCAGAGGTGTGGATTGACCAAGAATCCTATCAAAATAGTTTAAACCCAGTCAACACAATGCTTTCATTGCTGACACAGATGGCTTACTCTATATTTGCAATCCCACCTGATCACTACAAGTAGCTTATCAAGTTTCATGCTCTCTTTCATTTGTGTGAAAAGTTACCTCCCATTTTCAGGAGGTGGGTTTGATATCCGTTGCAAACAAAAGTTGTGCTGCTTTGACACTCTTTTTTCTCCATGGCTGTTGCCAATTTCCATTTCCTTACTTGCTCTCACTGTCCTCAACTTCTTTGCTCCCACTGCTGTTAACCAGAAGTTGGCTCTGGCAACGCATGCAATTTCATTCATGACATTGCATTGCTCTGATGTAATGATACCCTACAGCGTGTGTCGTTAAATTATGGCACCAATGATGCCTGCAAACGAATTCACAGCCAGAGGGCAAATGAGGGCAAATGAGGGCAGCAACAGGCAAAGAAGTGCTGAGAGGAAGCCACAGTCAGATAACCCAAGAGTACTGAATGAGCGGAAGGGCTTGGCAAGGTAAGTACCGTATTTTTCCGCCCATAAGACGCCCCCCATGTATAAGACGTCCCTAAATTTTTGACATTATTTTTAGGGGGGGGCCTAGGCTTATACACAGAAAAATACAGTAATTCTTTTAACATGAATGTCAAAATTCAGGAACATTCAATGCAGCCTGACTATGCCTTATGAGGAACGGCTAAGGGAGCTGGGCATGTTTAGCCTGGAGAAGAGGAGGTTAAGGGGTGATATGATAGCCATGTTCAAATATATAAAAGGATGTCACACAGAGGAGGGAGAAAGGTTGTTTTCTGCTGCTCCAGAGAAGCGGACACGGAGCAATGGATCCAAACTACAAGAAAGAAGATTCCACCTAAACATTAGGAAGAACTTCCTGACAGTAAGAGCTGTTCGACAGTGGAATTTGCTGCCAACGAGTGTGGTGGAGTCTCCTTCTTTGGAGGTCTTTAAGCAGAGGCTTGACAACCATATGTCAGGAGTGCTCTGATGGTGTTTCCTGCTTGGCAGGGGGTTGGACTCGATGGCCCTTGTGGTCTCTTCCAACTCTATGATTCTATGATTCTATGATTCTATGACTAGCACCCAAGTGGCAATAAATTCATAAAGGCTGCAGCAGACAAAGAGCTCAGTGGTAGGGCCCAGCGTTCAAAATTCCCATTGTTCTAGGCGTGTTTTGTGACAGGGAATTTCAATAATGCAAGCAGTTTCTGAGCTCTGGGCACTGTACTGAGCCTAAGATTTCAGATTAAACCTGCTACTGCTGGAAGAAAAAGGAGGACCTTTTCCTGCCTCCCCACTTCCAGCCACTCTCTGAAGACTGGAGAAAAATATTATCATATTATCATAAGAATATGGGGGGGAGGACTAGACCATGTGAAAAATGAGCATAATATTTTAGCTGCAGTACATTCATTTTCAGCTTTGTATTCTTGTTATTTAAAAAGTGTGCCTAGATGCTCCATTGCGGCACCCCGACCTAGGTTTAAGGTGCCATTTAATTCCTGGCTCTCATATCTCAATTTCTAACACTGGTAGGGCCGTTATATTAGCTGTGCTGGAAGACCAGCTCCATAGGGTTTCTCACTCTCTCTATGTCACCTGACATCAGCTACTTTATTGGGCTGCAGAAAAGACTGAGAAGGGAAACAGGGATGTAAAGAGAGATAAAAATGGCAGTGGCTCGGGCTTTTGGGACCCCAGATCTAAACAACTGTGCTAATACAATGCATAGAGGAACAGCAATATTATTTCATGCACACACTTGCATAAACGCATGGGTTCTGGTATGTCAGTTCTAACCCTGGGCTGCTAGTCGTTTCCATGTGAACCAAGCAGTTACCATTTTACGCCTGGTAATAGCAGTTCTCAATTAAAACTATGTACAGTGCAAGGGGGGAAAGGCATGATTAATTACAAATTATTCCTGTAATGGAATTACTGCATAATCTACCCAGTGGATTTGGTTATCTCAATAACTCTCAAATTATTAATTGGGGATTATATCTGTTTTATGGTTAAGTTCAAACCCAGGATATGAACCGCTCTTTTGTTGCCAAGAATGCTGATACTCAGCATTCTGTGAATGAAATTTCAAATAACTTCAGTCCAGAAGACCACAGAATCAGAGAATCGTAGAGTTGGAAGGTATCCCAACGGTCATCTAGTCCAACCCATTGCAATGCAGGAATCTCAACAAAAGCATCTAAACCTTAGAACAGGAGTTTGCTTATTTATTTTATATATATTCAATAAATTTATACCATTTATACATGAGATAATTTCTCATAAGGCAGAGAACAATAATATACGGTGAGGCAAACAAATAACAGTACTGTCATATCTCATGTTACGTTTGCTTCAGGTTGAGCGTTTTCAGGTTATGTCCCACGGCGACCCGGAAGTACCGGAAGAGTTACTTCTGGGTTTTGCCACTTGCGCATGCACAGACACGCAAAATTACATCACGCGCATGCGCAGAAGTGGTGAATCATGACCCGCACACGGGCAGACACGGGTTGCATTCCTTTCAGGTTGCGAACGGGCATCTAGAACGGCTCCCGTTCGCAACCAGAGGTACCACTGTATTCTACAAAGCATTCCAATAAAACATAGAACAGCAGCACAATACTCATAGGTAAAATACAAGAAACCAACATTACCCCTACACAAAATGAAACATTGACTACTTGGTTTACCACAACCAGAAGCACTTTCACCCTTAGCCTATGGTAGGTAAAGGTCCTGACCATTAGGTCCAGTCGTGGCCGACTCTGGGGTTGCGGTGCTCATCTCGCTTTATTGGCCGAGGGAGCAGGCGTACAGCTTCCGGGTCATGTGGCCAGCATGACTAAGCCGCTTCTGGCGAACCAGAGCAGCACACGGAAACGCCGTTTACCTTCCCGCCGGAGCGGTACATATTTATCTACTTGCACTTTGACGTGCTTTCGAACTGCTACGTTGGAAGGAGCAGGGACCGAGCAACGGGAGCTCACCCTGTCGAGGGGATTCAAACTGCCGTTCTTCTGATTGGCAAGTCCTAGGCTCTGTGCTTTAAACCGCGGTGCCACCCGCATCCCTTACCTATGGTAGTTTCGCATTAAAACTACCCTTGGAAAACACAGCAGTAGTTTGGATTTGAAGAGTTTGGATTTGATATCCGCTTTATCACTACCCTAAGGAGTCTCAAAGCAGCTAACAACCTCCTTTCCCTTCTTCCCCCACAAGAAACACTCTGTGAGGTGAGTGGGGCTGAGAGACTTCAAAGAAGTGTGACTAGCCCAAGGTCACCCAGCAGCTGCATGTGGAGGAGCAGGGAAGCGAACCCAGTTCACCAGATTACGAGTCCACCGCTCTTAACCACTACACCACACTGGCTTCCAGCATACCAGTTTCAAGCATACCAGAGGAAACAGGGGTAAAGAGATACTATTCCTAGATAAAAACAAAGGGGTAAAGGATCCTTTCCAGAGGCAGCATCCTTTAGATTTCAATAATAATAATAATAATAATAATAATAATAATAATAATATTTATATCCTGCCCATCTGGCTGGGTTTCCCCAGTGAAATAAAGCAGACCTGGACTTCTAAAGGAATCACAGAGCGTACTGTTAGAAACAGTAGGTTACAGACATATCCTAGAAGTCCAGATAAATGAGAGAACGCTTGTTACGGAACAACCAAAAGGGTTTTTATTAAATGCTGCCTACAGAAGCACAACCAATAAATAAAGATGGCCAAGGTTTATGAACACAATTAAACGATGATTTGCATCTCCTCTAATATTTTTGGGACATAGGCATGACTTCCAGGAGTACTATATGGCAAGAAGCGGGGAAAGGGCTCCTGCAAAACCTAATAACGATAAACTATGCTAGCACAATGGCCATAATATTTTCAGAATCACCCTAGGAGGAGCCATGACAGTAACTTCCCTTCCCAGGATAAGAGCAGCAATAAAATTGCAGATATTGTTGTGTACTCAAATACATACTAATGGACAATGCTAGACCTTCAAAATTTCTAAACTTTGAGGGCAGACCTGACCTGTCCGAATCAAACTTGGACATCCATCAACACAGGAAGCAGCTGTTGTTGTTGTTGTTTAGTCGTTTAGTCGTGTCCGACTCTCCGTGACCCCCTGGACCAGAGCACGCCAGGCACTCCTGTCTTCCACTGCCTCACGCAGTGTGGTCAAACTCATGCTGGTAGCTTCGAGAACACTGTCCAACCATCTCATTCTCTGCCGTCCCCTTCTACTTGTGCCCTCCATCTTTCCCAACATCAGGGTCTTTTCCAGGGAGTCTTCTCTTCTCATGAGGTGGCCAAAGTCTTGGAGCCTTAGCTTCACGATCTGTCCTTCCAGTGAGCACTCAGGGCTGATTTCCTTCAGAATGGATAGGTTGGATCTTCTTGCAGTCCATGGGACTCTCAAAAGTCTCCTCCAGCACCAGAATTCAGGAAGCAGCTGTATACCAGATTATTTGTCCATCCAACCCTGTACTGACTGACAGTAGCACTACACTGTCTTGGCAGGTCACGTCACCTGACCCTTTTAACTGGAGCCATGGGGGCAGAAAGTTCTGCATGCAAAGTAGGTCCTCTACCATAGAGCTATGGTCTCTACGAGTGTTATTTTCCCCTACAAAAAAGTGCCGCAACTCACCACCTCAGTCGCCAACCCAGACCCCGGCGCCACCATCTTGAAACCAAAATCACGTGACAAGACGCCGGGCCACACCATCTTATAGGGAGATTCAGATTGTTTCCCTCTCTCAGCGCCTTCACTCATAAATGGGGAGCAAGACACCATGTACAGTGGTACCTCAAGTTAAGAACTTAATTCGTTCTGGAGGTCCGTTCTTAACCTGAAACTGTTCTTAACCCGAGGTACCACTTTAGCTAATGAGGCCTCCCGCTGCCACTGCGCCATGATTTCTGTTCTCATCCTGAAGCAAAGTTCTTAACCCAAGGTACTATTTCTGGGTTAGCGGATTCTGTAACCTGAAGCATCTGTAACCAGAGGTACAACTGTACTCTTTTGGGCTGCAACATAAAAACCCTGCCCTTTTATACCGACTCATGCTGCGAAGCCTCTCAAACAGCGATACTTAGTGGGCATTGCCCTGCAGCGCAGATAATAATAATAATAATAATAATAATAATAATAATAATAATTTATTATTTATACCCCGCTCATCTGGCTGGGTTTCCCCAGCCACTCTGGGCGGCTTCCAACAGAATATTAAAATACAATAGTCTATTAAACATTAAAAGCTTCCCTAAACAGGGCTGCCTTCAGATGTCTTCTAAAAGTCTGGTAGTTGTTTTTCTCTTTGCCATCTGGTGAGAGGGCGTTCCACAGGGCAGGAGCCACTACCGAGAAGGCTCTGTGCCTATAACTTGGCTTTTTGCGGAGAGGGAACCGCCAGAAGACCCGCAGAGCTGGACCTCAGTGTGTGGGCAGAACGATAGGGATGGAGACGCTCCTTCAGGTATACTGAACCGATCCCCTCCATTGTGCACGACCATGACAGAGGCCTGCCACTGCCCCCTTCACCTTCTGGTCTCCAAGCTTGCGCCCCAGCGTCAGCTTGGCCTGCACGGCACAGGCACCCTCGGAGGGGCAAGCCTTGACCATTGCTTCTCTACATGATGAAGCAGCACTGTCATCGTCAGGCAGCCGTCTGCAATGGCGCCCATCTGAGAGGTACTGGAACTGCATACAGTGGTACCTCAGGTTAATTACTTAATTCGTTCCAGAGGTCCGTACTTAACCTGAAACTGTTCTTAACCTGAAGCACCACTTTAGCTAATGGGGCCTCCTGCTGCTGCCGCGCCACCAGAGCCCGATTTCTGTTCTTATCCTGAAGCAAAGTTCTTAACTTGAAGCACTATTTCTAGGTTAGCGGAGTGTGTAACCTGAAGCGTATGTAACCTGAAGCGTATGTAACCCGAGGTACTACTGTATTCCAGCAGAAAAAAAGCCCTGGTCTCTCCTGCAAAATAGGTTTCTACACACACAACACAACAGGGGGGTTTGGGCTGGGTGTTCATCAGTATGCGGATGATACCCAACTCTACTTCTCTTTCAAATCAGAACCAGTGAAGGCGGTGACGGTCCTGTGTGAGTGTCTGGAGGCGGTTGGAGGATGGATGGCGGCAAACAGATTGAGATTGAATCCTGACAAGACAGAAGTACTGTTTCTGGGGGACAGGAGGCGGGCAGGTGTGGGGGATTCCCTGGTCCTGAATGGGGTAACCGTGCCCCTGAAGGACCAGGTGCGCAGCCTGGGAGTCATTTTGGACTCACAGCTGTCCATGGAGGCACAGGTTAAATCCGTGTCCAGGGCAGCTGTGTACCAGCTCCATCTGGTACGTAGGCTGAGACCCTATCTGCCCGCGGACTGCCTTGCCAGAGTGGTGCATGCTCTGGTTATCTCCCGCTTGGACTACTGCAATGCGCTCTACGTGGGGCTACCTTTGAAGGTGACCCGGAAACTACAACTAATCCAGAATGCAGCAGCCAGACTGGTGACTGGGAACGGCCGCCGAGACCATATAACACCGGTCTTGAAAGACCTACATTGGCTCCCAGTACGTTTCCGAGCACAATTCAAAGTGTTGGTGCTGACCTTTAAAGCCCTAAACGGCCTCGGTCCAGTATACCTGAAGGAGCGTCTCCACCTCCATCGTTCTACCCGGACACTGAGGTCCAGCACCGAGGGCCTTCTGGCAGTTCCCTCACTACGAGAAGCCAAGTTACAGGGAACCAGGCAGAGGGCCTTCTCGGTAGTGGCGCCCTCCCTGTGGAACGCCCTCTCACCAGATGTCAAAGAGAACAACAACTACCAGACTTTTAGAAGACATCTGAAGGCAGCCCTGTTTAGGGAAGCTTTTAATGTTTGATGTATCATTGTATTTTAATATTCTTTTGGAAGCCGCCCAGAGTGGCTGGGGAAACCCAGCCAGATGGGCGGGGTATAAATAATAAATTATTATTATTATTATTATTAACAATACAACACATAAACATCTAGACACTAGCACCATGATGTTCTGCTGTTCATTACAGTCCACATTATGCATGAGGAATTTGGTGGGGTTTTTTTTACTATATGTTAGTCAATGTTTGTATCTTACTTATACGTGAATGTAAATCTGGATAATTACTACTCTGACTTCGGTGAAATTGCTCTGCGAAACAGAGATGAAGGTCTACTGAGGACCTATAGGGGCTATTAGAATGACACAACAAAAATAAATCTTGGGAGTCTTTGGGGGGAAAGCACAGTGGAAACATCTGTTCATCGCACAACAGGAATAATGGGGAGGGAGAAGTAGAAAGGACATGGAGATATATTAAAACCACTGGAGAATAACAGGAGAAAAGGCAGAGGAGCTTTTAACTGTGCCGTCAAATCTCAAACCTCCAAATTCAGCACTCATTTCTGTCCTTTTATTGCTAGTTGCAATTGGGGATGGGGAGAGATGAAAGAACCAAAGTGGAATGATGGGGAGGAGGACTGCTTCCTGTTAAGAAAGATATAAGAAATTAGGATTAAATGTAGTAGGACACAGTAGTAAAAATGTGTGCAACATACTTTGATTTGTGGGACAGTGCAAATATTTTTGTACATTGCATGTGTGCATGTTCCTTTACTAATTAAGTACCGTATTTTTCACTCTATAGGACCATAGGATGCACCTAGTTTTAGAGGGGGAGAACAAGGGGGGGGGGATCTCTCCCTCTCTGTGCAGCACCTCTCCAGCGAAGCGAAGCCAGGAGAGTCTTGCTCGCCTGGCTTCAGCTAAAGCAACGCTGCATTTCGGAGGCTTTGCGTTGCTTTCGCTGAAGCCATGGAGCCTGCATTCGCTCCATAAGACGCACACACATTTCCCCTTAATTTTTGGAGAGGAAAAGGTGTGTCTTATAGAGCGAAAAATACGGTACTTTCTTCTGTTAGACACACTAAATTTGCAGTGTATGTAAGAGCGGTTTGACAGTGGAACAGACTCCCTCGGAAGATGGTGGTCTCTCCTTTCTTGGAGGTTTTAAAGCAGACGTTGGTTGGCCGCCTGTCATGGATACTTTAACTGTGATTCTTGTATTGCAGGGAGTTGGACTAGATGACCCCTGGTGTCTCTTCCAACTTTACAATTTTATGATTCTATGGGTGGGTGGGTGTGCACCCAGTAAGCAACATGCCAGGATGCCAAATGTGAGTAGATGAGAGAATCCAAGGATCTCGTTTTATAGCTTCTTGGTCTGGTCTCTTATCATTGTGGTTTCTGAATCCAGAGCAGCCACCATCACCTCCTGAGGTGTGCTGAGGGGTAAGAAGGAAGACCCACGCTCCACAAGTTGGAGTGGGCTGGGAAGCTACATGGTGCTTCCCCCCCCCCCGCCCACCTAACTCTGCATAGGCAGAGAAGGCACCCGCTTGGTATAAAAGCATGTGAGCAGAGCCATCTTTCGCATTGGGCTTAGTGGAGCGTTGCCCCAGGGCGCCAGCCTCTCAGGGGCACCCCAGCGAGTGGGGGAGCTACGCAGCTTTGCTGACGGCCTCCCCCTTTCCTCCTGCACGCCTGCCAGCTGCGCTCAGTCAACCAAACGGCTGGCGGCCCAAGCCTCCACGGAAGGGGAGTGATGTAGGGATGATCGCTGGGTCCGGAGCACACTCCCCACCCACAGGCAGCCTCTGTCTGCCTGCATGCGTGACCTTGGGGTGTGGGGCACACTCCCCCTCAAAGACAAACCCACAGCTATCTGAACATCATGTCCTCTGTCTAATCTTTTGCAGTCTCGGTAGTCTGCGGTGCCCTGTCTGTAACCTTTGTCTCTGAGACCTTTTGTCTCCTTCGTCATACACTGTGCAAGGGGGAAATGACGCAGTGGAAACAGGTGCCAAAATAGCTTTGTACCACCCCACGATCTCGGGACTGGAAGATGTGTAAAGGTCACAGCCCAAAATGTATCTTCCTGGGTTTGCATATTTGTGTCAATAAAAGGAGGCTCCACAGAGCTGGCCGGCAGCTTGCTTGCAGCTCACCTGTGCGCAGCTCACCTGCATTATCAACTCCTGCCTCATGTCCTTCACTTCAGAGCGATCCCTGCAGAGCTTTAGGATGGAAGCTGCACCCCACCAACTATATGGCTGGTGGACATGCAGCTTTCTTCCAAGCCTCTGCAGGAGAAGAGTGATCCCTGCAGAGGCTTGGGGAAAAGTTGACAACTCTGGGAAACGGGGAGTGGGGCGCTGGAGGGATCTTTGCACCACGGCACCGTGGTTAAGACGGCCCTGCATGTGAGGATGCCTTCCCCCAGTTCTTCTCCTACCCCATCTTCATGATGGCACTGAACTTTTGAGCCTTGCCTTACACCTTGCACGCCTCCTTCTGGCAACTCCTGCAGCCAAGCTGGTACCCAACGTCTTGCTTCCCTTTCCTTTGGACCACGTCAGCAAGGCCAAGAAGGGGGTTTTGTCATCTGGGCGGCCCAGGACCTCCATACACACTGCCTTCAGTGCTGCTAATGCAGCAGTTTAACTTCACCCCTGGAGGCGCTTTTCTCTCGAGACAGACGGATGCCAACAACAACAGCAGTGGCAGATGAGAGAAACAAATAGTTTCCAGAGTGGTGCATGCTCTAGTTATCTCCCGCTTGGACTACTGCAATGCGCTCTACGTGGGGCTCCCTTTGAAGGTGACCAGAAAACTGCAATTAATCCAGAATGCGGCAGCTAGACTGGTGACTGGGAGTGGCCGCCGGGACCACATAACACCAATCCTGAGAGATCTGCATTGGCTCCCAGTACGTTTCCGAGCACAATTCAAAGTGTTGGTGCTGACCTTTAAAGCCTTAAACGGCCTCGGTCCAGTAGACCTGAAGGAGCATCTCCACCCCCATCATTCAGCCCGGACACTGAGATCCAGCGCTGAGGGCCTTCTGGCAGTTCTCTCATTGCGAGAAGTGAGGTTACAGGGAACCAGACAGAGGGCTTTCTCGGTGGTGGCACCCGCCCTGTGGAACGCCCTCCTTTCAGATGTGAAGGAAATAAGCAGCTTTCCTATCTTTAAAAGACATCTGAAGGCAGCCCTGTGTAGGGAAGGTTTTAATATTTAATGCTGTACTGTTTTTAATACTTGATTGGGAGCTGCCCAGAGTGATTGGGGAAACTCAGCCAGATGGGCGGGGTATAAATAATAAATTGTTGTTGTTGTTGTTGTTGTGACCAGGTTGGAGCCCCCTTTCCGCTGGCAGGGCCTATGCCGTTGCCTGTGGGTGGACATGGACTGGGACCCATTGCCAGGCCCACAAGTCTGTGATTCCACATTTGGAAGCAACGTGAGCCAAAAACTTTATAGAGAATTCTGGGAGACATCAATCGCAAGGTGGGGAAAGACACACTAAGTCTGTTTCAAAGTGCCTTTCTAACAAATGTGCATCTTCCACCCCTCTAAATACACAGCAGAAACAAAATCAGCAGGTGTAAGGTAATAAATCTGAATAAAACTCAAATATTTTCCCCCTGAGATAAGGCTTCCAGTAGGGAACATTTCTGCTTTTCAACATGACAGAAGAAAGACAGGTCGTTCATGTTATAATAGTTTTGTTGTGCAACTTAATAAAGAAAGGGTCACTGCTGAAGATGAAAACTTCCTGATTCCGGAATGTATTTTCCCATTTTGCTCTTAAAGCATGTTCATTTCACTCTGATTTATCTCACGTTAAAAACAGAAAGTTCTCCTCAGTCAGTCGAGCAGCCCCGCAGTCTGAGGCAGCAAAATTTCAGGAACCTTCTGTGCTGAAGCTTAAACTCTGAAACAGAGCCGCAGAACCTTGATGGATTGATCTCAGGTCAGAAAATCTCAGTGTCAAACGGCTTTCTGCTTCTGCTCGCCATGTTCAGCTCAGCCGTATGAGGCCAGCTTTTCAACAATAAATGTTCTTAAGAAGGAAGCTTGCAGCTAGAACCGACATGCTGTTCTAGGGCCTATTATCCTTGCTTCTATGTAACAAGGCCTTTGTGCAATCAAGCTCTACGGCAAGCGGCTGAGGGTTGCCATGTGTCCCAAGGCAGCTTGATACTAAGTGTAGATGTGGGTTAAAGCCCAAGTATGCTGAAGCTCCGTTGATATAAAACAGCACCGACAATTTATGCAGAAGCGGCACCTCACTCCGGTCCGCCTGACCCACATTAGTTCAAGACAGTGCTTTTTCCCCCTAAAAAAACAATGTTTAGGGGTACTCTCATTTTGACTCAAGAAAATCACCATTTTATAGTTCAAATCAGGGAAAATAAATACAGTAAATGGACAAAAGTACAAAGATTCACAAAATGTTTATGCGTACCCCTGTGTACCCCCAGAAAAAAGCACTGGTCTTTCTCTTAGCAAGGGTCATGCCGTGGAGTAAGGATGAAAGTTTCCGTTTCAAAACCAGGCCTGAAATCCCACTTAAATGAATCCAAATAACTAGTTTAATCCAAGTGCGAGTGGAATTGGCCAGCAACCACCTGCTTGAACACTTTACCCAGGAAACCTATGTCCCCACTGTGGAAGGATGCGTGGATCCAGAATTGGCCTCCACAGTCACTTATGGGCTCAGTGTTAAAACCGTGTTTATGGAAGACAATCTTACTTGGCTACGAGGGATCGCCAAAGAAGTGCAAAGATATCCAGAGCTGCAGAAGTAACTGTGTTATCTTTGACGACAAAGAGTTAACTACCGTATTTTTTGCTCTATAAGACTCACTTTTTCCATCCTAAAAAGTAAGGGGAAATGTATGTGTGCGTCTTACGGAGCAAATGCAGGCTGCGCAGCTATCCCAGAAGCCAGAACAGCAAGAGGGATTGCTGCTTTCACTGCGCAGCGATCCCTCTTGCTGTTCTGGCTTCTGAGATTCAGAATATTTTTTTTCTTGTTTTCCTCCTCCAAAAACAAGGTGCGTCTTGTGGTCTGGTGCGTCTTATATAGCGAAAAATACGGTATCTGCTATGTGCATTCCTTTAGCTGGGAAGCACCCCTGACACTGGGAAAGAACTCTGCTTTCATTTCCGAGTGTCAGTCACATCCTATAGGTTACTCAAGGAGTGGCACCACCCAGGCCAGCAACTGACCAGTCTGATCTGAAGTGGAGAGGAGCTGGACCATGCCTGATCAGCGCAGGATATGGTCCACAGGCTAACAGCTGTCTGCCCCTGCAGCGATGTGTCCACTGCCTGACCCTGCTGCTTCCCCCCCACTGCACCACCCAGCTTGCTCCCAGGGAGCCGTGGACCAGTGGAGGATAAAAGTTTATCATGCTGTTGTTGAAAAGCTGTTTTCCGGAAGCTAATTGCCTGTTCAGCCTACATTCATTTCACACTTGGAAAGCATAGCCACTCTTAGAAGATTACATGAAGGAAGCTCTTGCAGTGGATATTCCAAACAAGGGAGATCGGAAGCACGCAGTCTTGGGAAAGAGCTATTTGTATGCCACCTAACCACTGTTTGTAAATTTCCCATCAGATTGTCAGTTTAAAATCACTGAAAATAGCTCTCTGATTCGGCTTAATGGAGGCTGCAATCACAGCCTGTGGCAGCTGCGTCAAGGGGAGAGAATCTGTCACCTCACCTTATTTCCCTGTGTTGCAGTCGTGCTTCTTGGTGAAGGATTAAATATGCAAAAGAAAGCCTGTGTGTTTACAGAGATCTATCAAGACCTTGTCCTGCCCACAATCATCCCCCCCCCCTTAAATTGCTTGAACAAGATACCACTGGGTATCTTCTAACACGATGCACCTCACTGCGTAACCACCTGATCTGGCTGTACAGCTGTTCAACGCACACATTTTTGTTAAATAATCTCCACAGAGTTAAAGTTATCATAGGGTAGGTACTGTTCCACAGGGGACATTTTCAAAAGCTCTGACATTCTGCTCTACCACAACAAGCAGGGATATACGAATTTGTCAAATTCGCTTCTCTCTGTTTCTCATTTTTCCAATCTTAAATTCAGTTCTCCATATTTCCAAAGCAATTTGCAAACAAACAAACAAAAGCCACCTTTTAGAAAAAAGTCCTCATGAATACTTGTCAACATATTAGTTTAATTCCTACTAATAAACATATTTTTGGTTTGCAGTTTTGACTAATATACATGTTTCCCCAAATATAATGCATTTTTGGTATTTCCTATTTCACTCATATAGTGATGTATGGAAGTGAGAGCTGGACCATAAAGAAGGC